>NW_025726973.1:35000-37500 GCF_021461385.2 Schistocerca piceifrons | reverse complement strand
GAACTTTGCATGTTCAATGCCCTTCGCATGCGACGTACTCAGGCTACGTTGTGGTGCGGCCTGTGTCAACTGTCCGCTAATGTCGTACGCGTAAACCACAATCTGTACTGCACATTCGTCCTTATGTACTGAATGATACATCGTGGCACATGTGTGACCGTACAACGACTGCGCCCAAAAACGGCGGACCATACAGTGCAAATATTGTGCACGCAGCTACGTGTCGTCTCCCTATGAGAGCTGGATTGCAGTGTGGTACGCCATAGAGACGTGTGGGAGGAACGGACGCCGTGGATGGCGATCAGCATGAGCTGTCTGTTGATGTATTCGGACCTAGTCGTCTCTCCTCACACACCGTGATGGCATGGTGCACCGCGTTCCATATCTGCGACATGCTACAGAGGCCGGTTGACAGTCGTTCGAGCAATGGACATCGCATACGTACGGGGGCCACCTTCCACGTATTGTCTAGGCGTGCACATTTTGTTGCGTGTATGTGGGCAGACGTAGTGTGGCGTGACACCTGACACAGGCATGCAATAATCGTTGAAGTTGCAAATGGCGATGGACGCCTGCGTTTTCTGGTGAAGTTACGCAAATGAACAAATGGTAACCTGTTGTGGTGCGGTTGTTCTCGCTAGGGGTGAATCGGTGATGGCGACGATAGGTTGAGGTACTAACCGGTTGTTCCAGCGATACCCACCATGCCGACGAAACTGAACGGCATCTGGGTGTGAAGCGATACGCGGCGGTGGCTGGGTGGGACCGTCCCCGGCCGGTGAGGGGGCGCCTCCCGGCGTGCTGGCCGCGCGGTGCGTGGGCGCACGCGCTACAGCCGGCTGGTGGGGGCGGCCAGTGGCAGGCGCGCCGGCCGACGGACGCGGCAGGCGTCGCAGCTGCGCGCCGGCGCACCCTGCGCGCGGCGCCGTGCGGCCAAAGTAGGTCCTCGCGGGCCCGGTGCGAAGCGCGGTGGACATCTTCAGTGTGCTGGTCCGATTGAGGACTGTGTGCGTTGAGGATGCGCCGCCGCCCGGCGCTCGGCGCCGCGACGCCGTCTGCTGCTCGGTCGCCCCAGCGGTTCTCGCTGGTGGTTTGTATCGCAGCTGTGCGGATGTGTTGGCGCGTGCGCTGTGCTGGGAGAGTTCGCTTCGGCACCCAAGTGGGGCTTTTGTCCTTCTGTGGCGCTGGCGTTGGAGCTGCCGGTCACCGTAGGTGGCGCGTGTTGTCTCCCGCCGGCAATGCCACGACAGCACGCTCCCGGGCCTCTGTCGGCAGCGGCAAGCTCAGTTGGGAGCACGGGTGGTCGCACCGAAAGCGTCTACTCGCCTAACTCCGGGCGATTGCGCCTCTCTCGAACCCGACCAAGTACTTGGGACGGCGCTGCGCGCCGCCGGGACCTGAGAGGGTTTCGAGGTGTATTGTGCAGGGGAGCTCAGCCTCCTCCTGTTTGCAGAATGATTGAGCGGACGCTTGCGTGTTCGCGCGGGCCCCCCGGGACACACTCCCGGGCGGCCGGCTGCTCAGCTCTAGTTGACGCAGCTCCCTGGTTGATCCTGCCAGTAGTCATATGCTTGTCTCAAAGATTAAGCCATGCATGTCTCAGTACAAGCCGCATTAAGGTGAAACCGCGAATGGCTCATTAAATCAGTTATGGTTCCTTAGATCGTACCCACGTTACTTGGATAACTGTGGTAATTCTAGAGCTAATACATGCAAACAGAGTCCCGACCAGAGATGGAAGGGACGCTTTTATTAGATCAAAACCAATCGGTCGGCTCGTCCGGTCCGTTTGCCTTGGTGACTCTGAATAACTTTGGGCTGATCGCACGGTCCTCGTACCGGCGACGCATCTTTCAAATGTCTGCCTTATCAACTGTCGATGGTAGGTTCTGCGCCTACCATGGTTGTAACGGGTAACGGGGAATCAGGGTTCGATTCCGGAGAGGGAGCCTGAGAAACGGCTACCACATCCAAGGAAGGCAGCAGGCGCGCAAATTACCCACTCCCGGCACGGGGAGGTAGTGACGAAAAATAACGATACGGGACTCATCCGAGGCCCCGTAATCGGAATGAGTACACTTTAAATCCTTTAACGAGTATCTATTGGAGGGCAAGTCTGGTGCCAGCAGCCGCGGTAATTCCAGCTCCAATAGCGTATATTAAAGTTGTTGCGGTTAAAAAGCTCGTAGTTGGATTTGTGTCCCACGCTGTTGGTTCACCGCCCGTCGGTGTTTAACTGGCATGTATCGTGGGACGTCCTGCCGGTGGGGCGAGCCGAAGGCGTGCGACCGCCTCGTGCGTGCTCGTGCGTCCCGAGGCGGACCCCGTTGAAATCCTACCAGGGTGCTCTTTATTGAGTGTCTCGGTGGGCCGGCACGTTTACTTTGAACAAATTAGAGTGCTTAAAGCAGGCAAGCCCGCCTGAATACTGTGTGCATGGAATAATGGAATAGGACCTCGGTTCTATTTTGTTGGTTTTCGGAACCCGAGGTAATGATTA
>NW_025726973.1:25000-27500 GCF_021461385.2 Schistocerca piceifrons | reverse complement strand
AGGAGGTCCATGCGGAAAATAGAATATCCCCCCCTTTCGACATCCACCATTGCGCAGATAAGGCACCAATACCCACACATGTCCTATACAACGGTGCACCCAACATCACAATAGTACCTCCTGTCACAGCGCACAAACAATGACATGAGTCAAAGACACAGGTCTGACACAAGCATAGAATTGGAGCGCCGCCTCTAATAAGCCAAAGGTGCATCCTGACGTGACAAATCTGATCATGTCACAAGCATTCACTTACTATAATCACTATCAACGAACCTGCTCCCCCCCCTTACACCTTTCCTTACAACAACGTGTAACCTAACCTAACCTAACCTAACCTATGTTGTGCCTTAACCTAACCTATGTTGTGCCTTAACCTAACCTATGTTGTGCCTTAACCTAACCTATGTTGTGCCTTAACCTAACCTATGTTGTGCCTTAACCTAACCTATGTTGTGCCTTAACCTAACCTATGTTGTGCCTTAACCTAACCCATGTTGTACCTTAACCTAACCCATGTTGTACCTTAACCTAACCCATGTTGTACCTTAACCTAACCCATGTTGTACCTTAACCTAACCCATGTTGTACCTTAACCTAACCCATGTTGTACCTTAACCTAACCCACGTTGTGCCTTAACCTAACCCACGTTGTGCCTTAACCTAACCCACGTTGTGCCTTAACCTAACCCACGTTGTGCCTTAACCTAACCCACGTTGTACCTTAACCTAACCCACGTTGTCCCCTAACGTAACCCACGTTGTCCCCTAACGTAACCCACGTTGTCCCCTAACGTAACCCACGTTGTCGCCTAAACCTGCTCTGTAATTGTTATACGACTCGTTCAATTAGTGTAGTGTTGCCCACCCGCAACCCTCGCAATATAGTTCGCTACTCGCACTGCCCGCTCCCCTGTGTATCGCTTCATGTTAAACACCTTGCAAGTCTTGCTCACTTTCCACATGCTCCTGCTGTACACTGTAATGTGGATGGCAGCAGGACGTACATGCCGCCCCTCCCCACGTCCCCACCTTGCCCCCTGCCTTCGCAAGCTGGTTGGTGAGAACTTTGCATGTTCAATGCCCTTCGCATGCGACGTACTCAGGCTACGTTGTGGTGCGGCCTGTGTCAACTGTCCGCTAATGTCGTACGCGTAAACCACAATCTGTACTGCACATTCGTCCTTATGTACTGAATGATACATCGTGGCACATGTGTGACCGTACAACGACTGCGCCCAAAAACGGCGGACCATACAGTGCAAATATTGTGCACGCAGCTACGTGTCGTCTCCCTATGAGAGCTGGATTGCAGTGTGGTACGCCATAGAGACGTGTGGGAGGAACGGACGCCGTGGATGGCGATCAGCATGAGCTGTCTGTTGATGTATTCGGACCTAGTCGTCTCTCCTCACACACCGTGATGGCATGGTGCACCGCGTTCCATATCTGCGACATGCTACAGAGGCCGGTTGACAGTCGTTCGAGCAATGGACATCGCATACGTACGGGGGCCACCTTCCACGTATTGTCTAGGCGTGCACATTTTGTTGCGTGTATGTGGGCAGACGTAGTGTGGCGTGACACCTGACACAGGCATGCAATAATCGTTGAAGTTGCAAATGGCGATGGACGCCTGCGTTTTCTGGTGAAGTTACGCAAATGAACAAATGGTAACCTGTTGTGGTGCGGTTGTTCTCGCTAGGGGTGAATCGGTGATGGCGACGATAGGTTGAGGTACTAACCGGTTGTTCCAGCGATACCCACCATGCCGACGAAACTGAACGGCATCTGGGTGTGAAGCGATACGCGGCGGTGGCTGGGTGGGACCGTCCCCGGCCGGTGAGGGGGCGCCTCCCGGCGTGCTGGCCGCGCGGTGCGTGGGCGCACGCGCTACAGCCGGCTGGTGGGGGCGGCCAGTGGCAGGCGCGCCGGCCGACGGACGCGGCAGGCGTCGCAGCTGCGCGCCGGCGCACCCTGCGCGCGGCGCCGTGCGGCCAAAGTAGGTCCTCGCGGGCCCGGTGCGAAGCGCGGTGGACATCTTCAGTGTGCTGGTCCGATTGAGGACTGTGTGCGTTGAGGATGCGCCGCCGCCCGGCGCTCGGCGCCGCGACGCCGTCTGCTGCTCGGTCGCCCCAGCGGTTCTCGCTGGTGGTTTGTATCGCAGCTGTGCGGATGTGTTGGCGCGTGCGCTGTGCTGGGAGAGTTCGCTTCGGCACCCAAGTGGGGCTTTTGTCCTTCTGTGGCGCTGGCGTTGGAGCTGCCGGTCACCGTAGGTGGCGCGTGTTGTCTCCCGCCGGCAATGCCACGACAGCACGCTCCCGGGCCTCTGTCGGCAGCGGCAAGCTCAGTTGGGAGCACGGGTGGTCGCACCGAAAGCGTCTACTCGCCTAACTCCGGGCGATTGCGCCTCTCTCGAACCCGACCAAGTACTTGGGACGGCGCTGCGCGCCGCCGGGACCTGAGAGGGTTTCGAGGTGTATTGTGCAGGGGAGCTCAG
>NW_025726973.1:12500-15000 GCF_021461385.2 Schistocerca piceifrons | reverse complement strand
ACCGTGATGGCATGGTGCACCGCGTTCCATATCTGCGACATGCTACAGAGGCCGGTTGACAGTCGTTCGAGCAATGGACATCGCATACGTACGGGGGCCACCTTCCACGTATTGTCTAGGCGTGCACATTTTGTTGCGTGTATGTGGGCAGACGTAGTGTGGCGTGACACCTGACACAGGCATGCAATAATCGTTGAAGTTGCAAATGGCGATGGACGCCTGCGTTTTCTGGTGAAGTTACGCAAATGAACAAATGGTAACCTGTTGTGGTGCGGTTGTTCTCGCTAGGGGTGAATCGGTGATGGCGACGATAGGTTGAGGTACTAACCGGTTGTTCCAGCGATACCCACCATGCCGACGAAACTGAACGGCATCTGGGTGTGAAGCGATACGCGGCGGTGGCTGGGTGGGACCGTCCCCGGCCGGTGAGGGGGCGCCTCCCGGCGTGCTGGCCGCGCGGTGCGTGGGCGCACGCGCTACAGCCGGCTGGTGGGGGCGGCCAGTGGCAGGCGCGCCGGCCGACGGACGCGGCAGGCGTCGCAGCTGCGCGCCGGCGCACCCTGCGCGCGGCGCCGTGCGGCCAAAGTAGGTCCTCGCGGGCCCGGTGCGAAGCGCGGTGGACATCTTCAGTGTGCTGGTCCGATTGAGGACTGTGTGCGTTGAGGATGCGCCGCCGCCCGGCGCTCGGCGCCGCGACGCCGTCTGCTGCTCGGTCGCCCCAGCGGTTCTCGCTGGTGGTTTGTATCGCAGCTGTGCGGATGTGTTGGCGCGTGCGCTGTGCTGGGAGAGTTCGCTTCGGCACCCAAGTGGGGCTTTTGTCCTTCTGTGGCGCTGGCGTTGGAGCTGCCGGTCACCGTAGGTGGCGCGTGTTGTCTCCCGCCGGCAATGCCACGACAGCACGCTCCCGGGCCTCTGTCGGCAGCGGCAAGCTCAGTTGGGAGCACGGGTGGTCGCACCGAAAGCGTCTACTCGCCTAACTCCGGGCGATTGCGCCTCTCTCGAACCCGACCAAGTACTTGGGACGGCGCTGCGCGCCGCCGGGACCTGAGAGGGTTTCGAGGTGTATTGTGCAGGGGAGCTCAGCCTCCTCCTGTTTGCAGAATGATTGAGCGGACGCTTGCGTGTTCGCGCGGGCCCCCGGGACACACTCCCGGGCGGCCGGCTGCTCAGCTCTAGTTGACGCAGCTCCCTGGTTGATCCTGCCAGTAGTCATATGCTTGTCTCAAAGATTAAGCCATGCATGTCTCAGTACAAGCCGCATTAAGGTGAAACCGCGAATGGCTCATTAAATCAGTTATGGTTCCTTAGATCGTACCCACGTTACTTGGATAACTGTGGTAATTCTAGAGCTAATACATGCAAACAGAGTCCCGACCAGAGATGGAAGGGACGCTTTTATTAGATCAAAACCAATCGGTCGGCTCGTCCGGTCCGTTTGCCTTGGTGACTCTGAATAACTTTGGGCTGATCGCACGGTCCTCGTACCGGCGACGCATCTTTCAAATGTCTGCCTTATCAACTGTCGATGGTAGGTTCTGCGCCTACCATGGTTGTAACGGGTAACGGGGAATCAGGGTTCGATTCCGGAGAGGGAGCCTGAGAAACGGCTACCACATCCAAGGAAGGCAGCAGGCGCGCAAATTACCCACTCCCGGCACGGGGAGGTAGTGACGAAAAATAACGATACGGGACTCATCCGAGGCCCCGTAATCGGAATGAGTACACTTTAAATCCTTTAACGAGTATCTATTGGAGGGCAAGTCTGGTGCCAGCAGCCGCGGTAATTCCAGCTCCAATAGCGTATATTAAAGTTGTTGCGGTTAAAAAGCTCGTAGTTGGATTTGTGTCCCACGCTGTTGGTTCACCGCCCGTCGGTGTTTAACTGGCATGTATCGTGGGACGTCCTGCCGGTGGGGCGAGCCGAAGGCGTGCGACCGCCTCGTGCGTGCTCGTGCGTCCCGAGGCGGACCCCGTTGAAATCCTACCAGGGTGCTCTTTATTGAGTGTCTCGGTGGGCCGGCACGTTTACTTTGAACAAATTAGAGTGCTTAAAGCAGGCAAGCCCGCCTGAATACTGTGTGCATGGAATAATGGAATAGGACCTCGGTTCTATTTTGTTGGTTTTCGGAACCCGAGGTAATGATTAATAGGGACAGGCGGGGGCATTCGTATTGCGACGTTAGAGGTGAAATTCTTGGATCGTCGCAAGACGAACAGAAGCGAAAGCATTTGCCAAGTATGTTTTCATTAATCAAGAACGAAAGTTAGAGGTTCGAAGGCGATCAGATACCGCCCTAGTTCTAACCATAAACGATGCCAGCCAGCGATCCGCCGCAGTTCCTCCGATGACTCGGCGGGCAGCCTCCGGGAAACCAAAGCTTTTGGGTTCCGGGGGAAGTATGGTTGCAAAGCTGAAACTTAAAGGAATTGACGGAAGGGCACCACCAGGAGTGGAGCCTGCGGCTTAATTTGACTCAACACGGGAAACCTCACCAGGCCC
>NW_025726973.1:0-5000 GCF_021461385.2 Schistocerca piceifrons | reverse complement strand
CTAACCTATGTTGTGCCTTAACCTAACCTATGTTGTGCCTTAACCTAACCTATGTTGTGCCTTAACCTAACCTATGTTGTGCCTTAACCTAACCTATGTTGTGCCTTAACCTAACCTATGTTGTGCCTTAACCTAACCTATGTTGTACCTTAACCTAACCCATGTTGTACCTTAACCTAACCCATGTTGTACCTTAACCTAACCCATGTTGTACCTTAACCTAACCCATGTTGTACCTTAACCTAACCCATGTTGTACCTTAACCTAACCCACGTTGTGCCTTAACCTAACCCACGTTGTGCCTTAACCTAACCCACGTTGTGCCTTAACCTAACCCACGTTGTGCCTTAACCTAACCCACGTTGTACCTTAACCTAACCCACGTTGTCCCCTAACCTAACCCACGTTGTCCCCTAACGTAACCCACGTTGTCCCCTAACGTAACCCACGTTGTCCCCTAACGTAACCCACGTTGTCGCCTAAACCTGCTCTGTAATTGTTATACGACTCGTTCAATTAGTGTAGTGTTGCCCACCCGCAACCCTCGCAATATAGTTCGCTACTCGCACTGCCCGCTCCCCTGTGTATCGCTTCATGTTAAACACCTTGCAAGTCTTGCTCACTTTCCACATGCTCCTGCTGTACACTGTAATGTGGATGGCAGCAGGACGTACATGCCGCCCCTCCCCACGTCCCCACCTTGCCCCCTGCCTTCGCAAGCTGGTTGGTGAGAACTTTGCATGTTCAATGCCCTTCGCATGCGACGTACTCAGGCTACGTTGTGGTGCGGCCTGTGTCAACTGTCCGCTAATGTCGTACGCGTAAACCACAATCTGTACTGCACATTCGTCCTTATGTACTGAATGATACATCGTGGCACATGTGTGACCGTACAACGACTGCGCCCAAAAACGGCGGACCATACAGTGCAAATATTGTGCACGCAGCTACGTGTCGTCTCCCTATGAGAGCTGGATTGCAGTGTGGTACGCCATAGAGACGTGTGGGAGGAACGGACGCCGTGGATGGCGATCAGCATGAGCTGTCTGTTGATGTATTCGGACCTAGTCGTCTCTCCTCACACACCGTGATGGCATGGTGCACCGCGTTCCATATCTGCGACATGCTACAGAGGCCGGTTGACAGTCGTTCGAGCAATGGACATCGCATACGTACGGGGGCCACCTTCCACGTATTGTCTAGGCGTGCACATTTTGTTGCGTGTATGTGGGCAGACGTAGTGTGGCGTGACACCTGACACAGGCATGCAATAATCGTTGAAGTTGCAAATGGCGATGGACGCCTGCGTTTTCTGGTGAAGTTACGCAAATGAACAAATGGTAACCTGTTGTGGTGCGGTTGTTCTCGCTAGGGGTGAATCGGTGATGGCGACGATAGGTTGAGGTACTAACCGGTTGTTCCAGCGATACCCACCATGCCGACGAAACTGAACGGCATCTGGGTGTGAAGCGATACGCGGCGGTGGCTGGGTGGGACCGTCCCCGGCCGGTGAGGGGGCGCCTCCCGGCGTGCTGGCCGCGCGGTGCGTGGGCGCACGCGCTACAGCCGGCTGGTGGGGGGCGGCCAGTGGCAGGCGCGCCGGCCGACGGACGCGGCAGGCGTCGCAGCTGCGCGCCGGCGCACCCTGCGCGCGGCGCCGTGCGGCCAAAGTAGGTCCTCGCGGGCCCGGTGCGAAGCGCGGTGGACATCTTCAGTGTGCTGGTCCGATTGAGGACTGTGTGCGTTGAGGATGCGCCGCCGCCCGGCGCTCGGCGCCGCGACGCCGTCTGCTGCTCGGTCGCCCCAGCGGTTCTCGCTGGTGGTTTGTATCGCAGCTGTGCGGATGTGTTGGCGCGTGCGCTGTGCTGGGAGAGTTCGCTTCGGCACCCAAGTGGGGCTTTTGTCCTTCTGTGGCGCTGGCGTTGGAGCTGCCGGTCACCGTAGGTGGCGCGTGTTGTCTCCCGCCGGCAATGCCACGACAGCACGCTCCCGGGCCTCTGTCGGCAGCGGCAAGCTCAGTTGGGAGCACGGGTGGTCGCACCGAAAGCGTCTACTCGCCTAACTCCGGGCGATTGCGCCTCTCTCGAACCCGACCAAGTACTTGGGGACGGCGCTGCGCGCCGCCGGGACCTGAGAGGGTTTCGAGGTGTATTGTGCAGGGGAGCTCAGCCTCCTCCTGTTTGCAGAATGATTGAGCGGACGCTTGCGTGTTCGCGCGGGCCCCCCGGGACACACTCCCGGGCGGCCGGCTGCTCAGCTCTAGTTGACGCAGCTCCCTGGTTGATCCTGCCAGTAGTCATATGCTTGTCTCAAAGATTAAGCCATGCATGTCTCAGTACAAGCCGCATTAAGGTGAAACCGCGAATGGCTCATTAAATCAGTTATGGTTCCTTAGATCGTACCCACGTTACTTGGATAACTGTGGTAATTCTAGAGCTAATACATGCAAACAGAGTCCCGACCAGAGATGGAAGGGACGCTTTTATTAGATCAAAACCAATCGGTCGGCTCGTCCGGTCCGTTTGCCTTGGTGACTCTGAATAACTTTGGGCTGATCGCACGGTCCTCGTACCGGCGACGCATCTTTCAAATGTCTGCCTTATCAACTGTCGATGGTAGGTTCTGCGCCTACCATGGTTGTAACGGGTAACGGGGAATCAGGGTTCGATTCCGGAGAGGGAGCCTGAGAAACGGCTACCACATCCAAGGAAGGCAGCAGGCGCGCAAATTACCCACTCCCGGCACGGGGAGGTAGTGACGAAAAATAACGATACGGGACTCATCCGAGGCCCCGTAATCGGAATGAGGTACACTTTAAATCCTTTAACGAGTATCTATTGGAGGGCAAGTCTGGGTGCCAGCAGCCGCGGTAATTCCAGCTCCAATAGCGTATATTAAAGTTGTTGCGGTTAAAAAGCTCGTAGTTGGATTTGTGTCCCACGCTGTTGGTTCACCGCCCGTCGGTGTTTAACTGGCATGTATCGTGGGACGTCCTGCCGGTGGGGCGAGCCGAAGGGCGTGCGACCGCCTCGTGCGTGCTCGTGCGTCCCGAGGCGGACCCCGTTGAAATCCTACCAGGGTGCTCTTTATTGAGTGTCTCGGTGGGCCGGCACGTTTACTTTGAACAAATTAGAGTGCTTAAAGCAGGCAAGCCCGCCTGAATACTGTGTGCATGGAATAATGGAATAGGACCTCGGTTCTATTTTGTTGGTTTCGGAACCCGAGGTAATGATTAATAGGGACAGGCGGGGGGCATTCGTATTGCGACGTTAGAGGTGAAATTCTTGGATCGTCGCAAGACGAACAGAAGCGAAAGCATTTGCCAAGTATGTTTTCATTAATCAAGAACGAAAGTTAGAGGTTCGAAGGCGATCAGATACCGCCCTAGTTCTAACCATAAACGATGCCAGCCAGCGATCCGCCGCAGTTCCTCCGATGACTCGGCGGGCAGCCTCCGGGAAACCAAAGCTTTTGGGTTCCGGGGGAAGTATGGTTGCAAAGCTGAAACTTAAAGGAATTGACGGAAGGGGCACCACCAGGAGTGGAGCCTGCGGCTTAATTTGACTCAACACGGGAAACCTCACCAGGCCCGGACACCGGAAGGATTGACAGATTGATAGCTCTTTCTTGATTCGTGGGTGGTGGTGCATGGCCGTTCTTAGTTGGTGGAGCGATTTGTCTGGTTAATTCCGATAACGAACGAGACTCTAGCCTGCTAACTAGTCGCGTGACATCCTTCGTGCTGTCAGCGATTACTTTTCTTCTTAGAGGGACAGGCGGCTTCTAGCCGCACGAGATTGAGCAATAACAGGTCTGTGATGCCCTTAGATGTTCTGGGCCGCACGCGCGCTACACTGAAGGAATCAGCGTGTCTTCCTAGGCCGAAAGGTCGGGGTAACCCGCTGAACCTCCTTCGTGCTAGGGATTGGGGCTTGCAATTGTTCCCCCATGAACGAGGAATTCCCAGTAAGCGCGAGTCATAAGCTCGCGTTGATTACGTCCCTGCCCTTTGTACACACCGCCCGTCGCTACTACCGATTGAATGATTTAGTGAGGTCTTCGGACTGGTACGCGGCATTGACTCTGTCGTTGCCGATGCTACCGGAAAGATGACCAAACTTGATCATTTAGAGGAAGTAAAAGTCGTAACAAGGTTTCCGTAGGTGAACCTGCGAAGGATCATTACCGACTAGACTGCATGTCTTTCGATGTGCGTGTCGTGTCGCGCAACACGCTACCTGTACGGCTCGCCGTAGCCGTGCGCCGCGTGCGGAACCACGCGTGCCTCTCAAAACTAGCGGCAATGTTGTGTGGTACGAGCGGCTGAAGCGCTGGAGCGGCTGGCCTGCGGCACCTGGCGCCTGGCGCCGGTTTTGAATGACTTTCGCCCGAGTGCCTGTCCGCTCCGGTGTGGAGCCGTACGACGCCCGTCGGCCGTGAGGCCGTTGGACACAGAACGCTGGAACAGGGGCCGCCACACGCCTCACTCCCGCCTATGCGACCGTCTCGAAAGAGACGGCGGAAACTGAGAAAAGATCACCCAGGACGGGTGGATCACTCGGCTCGTGGGTCGATGAAGAACGCAGCAAATTGCGCGTCGACATGTGAACTGCAGGACACATGAACATCGACGTTTCGAACGCACATTGCGGTCCATGGATTCCGTTCCCGGCCACGTCTGGCGTGAGGGTCGGCTACGTATACTGAAGCGCGCGGCGTTTGCCCCGCTTCGCAGACCTGGGAGTGTCGCGGCCGCCTGTGGGGCCGGCCGCGTCTCCTCAAACGTGCGATGCGCGCCCGTCGCCTGGCGGTTCGCATACCGGTACTTTCTCGGTAGCGTGCACAGCCGGCTGGCGGTGTGGCGTGCGACACCTCGTTACAACGACCTCAGAGCAGGCGAGACTACCCGCTGAATTTAAGCATATTACTAAGCGGAGGAAAAGAAACTAACAAGGATTCCCCCAGTAGCGGCGAGCGAACAGGGAAGAGTCCAGCACCGA
>NW_025726972.1:0-41878 GCF_021461385.2 Schistocerca piceifrons | reverse complement strand
CAGCAGGGCGATAAAACAAATATCTAATGTGACGTACTTACTGATGATCCAGAGACGATTCAGCATGTGTGTGCCAATCCAGAAGTAGAAAGCGCCTAAGTATCACAATATTAAGTTGGTTAGTTTGATGCTCGCCTGGAGCCTATCATTAGCTTCCCATGAGGGCCGAAATGCACAGCGTAGCCGTTGCTAGGGAACGGCCTCTTCTGTCGTTTTTTGTTTTCTCTGCGTCAGTGTGAATATTGATAACTACAGTTCTGCTCGTTCCACTAAAGACAGATGGCGACGGAAAACAATGGTGTAAGGCACCATGTTTAAGCTGTGGTTCCCCGAAAGTGAGGGTGGGGTGCAACCTCACATCTGACAACTCGTTTTAAATACTCTAAAACCAACGTATTTCCTTCACACAAGAAAAAAAACACGCTAATTTCGCAGTCAGGCTCTGGAGATATACCGAGAAACGACGGTGGAAGAGATTTGGCGCCCACGCGTCAGATTGGCCGAGCGGTCTAAGGCGCCAGATTTAAGCTCTGGTTCCCGAAGGGGAGCGTGGGTTCGAACCCCACATCTGACAATGCATTTTAAATATTCCAAAACTACCAATTTCGTACATGCGGGAAAACAAGTAAATTACGCGGGAACAGGTTCCACAGATACTACGAGAAACGGCAGTGACTATGGTGCCTTGCCTTGCAAGTCTGATTGTCTGGCGGCCTGAAAGAATGGAAAGCTGTTAGGAGACATGGCTTTCAGCCACCGAGGCCCGGAATCGATTCCCGGTAGCCGAACATTCTTTTGTTTGCTGAGTCTTGGTTATTCTCACGGCATTTACGATATCTTTGGGTTTGTGGTTTTTGGGGTCCAAGCATCAGGCGAGCAAACGTGAACGAAAGCAGATATGTGCGTAAATGAGTGTCAGGGCAGTAATAAAGGTGGATGAGACGGTGGATCGGGTATTGGACTGCAGACGTGCCACATTGCGTAGCTCGATAGCTGAGTAAGTTAGAGCGTCGTGCTGTGAACACAAAGGCCACGTATTCGACCGCACCAAGTGCCATTTCATTTTTCTCCCCTAAAAGACAATGCTTCCTCCAGCGACACACTGCCAGGTAAATAACAAGCGATCTTCACAAGAAGTAAGGTGTCTACACGTTGCGCGATACTGTCGCCAACGGCCACACCGGCGCGTAGTGCAGCGGTTCTCGTCTGTTCACCGGCGTTAGGAATCGTTGGCCGTGGTTAGTACATGGATGCGTGCTCGGCTGGGAACTCGACGTGCTGTTGCCTTCTTTCATTTTGCATTTTTCCTTCGGCTTCGTTGTTGCTTAGCAATAATTATGCGGTCCCGCACGCTGACGCACTCTTGCCTCTCGGTACACTAAGGGGCGAATCTGTGGCCACAATAAAATGAAAGGTTCTGTCGTGTGTTTGTCGTTTTTTGGTCTCTCCCAGTCGTTTGTCGCGCCTGCCCTCCTACATATATGCCCATTTCCAAGCGTCAGCTTTCGCGTCAGCCGAGCAAAGTCGAGACAAGTCGACACATGGAGACACACGATGCTGAGAAACGAAAGCCGCAGACTAGCGCCCTGGCAGCACGGAGACTGAGACGAGGGGCGAAGGAAAACTATTCGTACCGCGACAGTTCACAGTTTCGAAGATCGCGTTTCGTTACGTGGAATACCCGTAGAAGAAAAAAGTACCTTTTGTGCGGTGGCCGGGAATCGAACCCGGATCAACTGCTTGGGAAGCAACCATGCTGACCGTTACACCACCACCGCGTTGTGCTGCGTCCCACCCACGCCTTGATGTGTCGGCTACCCTCCTGCCATCAGAGGCCGAAGGCGACGGCGCTGTAGGCGCTCAACGCCAGGGCGGAGGTGAGCACATCTGAACGCAGTGCGTAGGTGCTGCTAGGGCGATGTAGCGTAGCTAGAAGCAGAACTGACAGCCGTTTGAAAAACTGCCCTTTAATTTACAGCAGGGCGATAAAACAAATATCTAATGTGACGTACTTACTGATGATCCAGAGACGATTCAGCATGTGTGTGCCAATCCAGAAGTAGAAAGCGCCTAAGTATCACAATATTAAGTTGGTTAGTTTGATGCTCGCCTGGAGCCTATCATTAGCTTCCCCTGAGGGCGAAATGCACAGCGTAGCCGTTGCTAGGGAACGGCCTCTTCTGTCGTTTTTTGTTTTCTCTGCGTCAGTGTGAATATTGATAACTACAGTTCTGCTCGTTCCACTAAAGACAGATGGCGACGGAAAACAATGGTGTAAGGCACCATGTTTAAGCTGTGGTTCCCGAAAGTGAGGGTGGGGTGCAACCTCACATCTGACAACTCGTTTTAAATACTCTAAAACCAACGTATTTCCTTCACACAAGAAAAAAAACACGCTAATTTCGCAGTCAGGCTCTGGAGATATACCGAGAAACGACGGTGGAAGAGATTTGGCGCCCACGCGTCAGATTGGCCGAGCGGTCTAAGGCGCCAGATTTAAGCTCTGGTTCCCGAAGGGGAGCGTGGGTTCGAACCCCACATCTGACAATGCATTTTAAATATTCCAAAACTACCAATTTCGTACATGCGGGAAAACAAGTAAATTACGCGGGAACAGGTTCCACAGATACTACGAGAAACGGCAGTGACTATGGTGCTTGCCTTGCAAGTCTGATTGTCTGGCGGCCTGAAAGAATGGAAAGCTGTTAGGAGACATGGCTTTCAGCCACGAGGCCCGGAATCGATTCCCGGTAGCCGAACATTCTTTTGTTTGCTGAGTCTTGGTTATTCTCACGGCATTTACGATATCTTTGGGTTGTGGTTTTTGGGGTCCAAGCATCAGGCGAGCAAACGTGAACGAAAGCAGATATGTGCGTAAATGAGTGTCAGGGCAGTAATAAAGGTGGATGAGACGGTGGATCGGGTATTGGACTGCAGACGTGCCACATTGCGTAGCTCGATAGCTGAGTAAGTTAGAGCGTCGTGCTGTGAACACAAAGGCCACGTATTCGACCGCACCAAGTGCCATTTCATTTTTCTCCCCTAAAAGACAATGCTTCCTCCAGCGACACACTGCCAGGTAAATAACAAGCGATCTTCACAAGAAGTAAGGTGTCTACACGTTGCGCGATACTGTCGCCAACGGCCACACCGCGCGTAGTGCAGCGGTTCTCGTCTGTTCACCGGCGTTAGGAATCGTTGGCCGTGGTTAGTACATGGATGCGTGCTCGGCTGGGAACTCGACGTGCTGTTGCCTTCTTTCATTTTGCATTTTTCCTTCGGCTTCGTTGTTGCTTAGCAATAATTATGCGGTCCCGCACGCTGACGCCACTCTTGCCTCTCGGTACACTAAGGGGCGAATCTGTGGCCACAATAAAATGAAAGGTTCTGTCGTGTGTTTGTCGTTTTTTGGTCTCTCCCAGTCGTTTGTCGCGCCTGCCCTCTACATATATGCCCATTTCCAAGCGTCAGCTTTCGCGTCAGCCGAGCAAAGTCGAGACAAGTCGACACATGGAGACACACGATGCTGAGAAACGAAAGCCGCAGACTAGCGCCCTGGCAGCACGGACTGAGACGAGGGGCGAAGGAAAACTATTCGTACCGCGACAGTTCACAGTTTCGAAGATCGCGTTTCGTTACGTGGAATACCCGTAGAAGAAAAAAGTACCTTTTGTGCGGTGGCCGGGAATCGAACCCGGATCAACTGCTTGGGAAGCAACCATGCTGACCGTTACACCACCACCGCGTTGTGCTGCGTCCCACCCACGCCTTGATGTGTCCGCTACCCTCCTGCCATCAGAGGCCGAAGGCGACGGCGCTGTAGGCGCTCAACGCCAGGGCGGAGGTGAGCACATCTGAACGCAGTGCGTAGGTGCTGCTAGGGCGATGTAGCGTAGCTAGAAGCAGAACTGACAGCCGTTGAAAAACTGCCCTTTAATTTACAGCAGGGCGATAAAACAAATATCTAATGTGACGTACTTACTGATGATCCAGAGACGATTCAGCATGTGTGTGCCAATCCAGAAGTAGAAAGCGCCTAAGTATCACAATATTAAGTTGGTTAGTTTGATGCTCGCCTGGAGCCTATCATTAGCTTCCCCTGAGGGCGAAATGCACAGCGTAGCCGTTGCTAGGGAACGGCCTCTTCTGTCGTTTTTTGTTTTCTCTGCGTCAGTGTGAATATTGATAACTACAGTTCTGCTCGTTCCACTAAAGACAGATGGCGACGGAAAACAATGGTGTAAGGCACCATGTTTAAGCTGTGGTTCCCGAAAGTGAGGGTGGGGTGCAACCTCACATCTGACAACTCGTTTTAAATACTCTAAAACCAACGTATTTCCTTCACACAAGAAAAAAAACACGCTAATTTCGCAGTCAGGCTCTGGAGATATACCGAGAAACGACGGTGGAAGAGATTTGGCGCCCACGCGTCAGATTGGCCGAGCGGTCTAAGGCGCCAGATTTAAGCTCTGGTTCCCGAAGGGGAGCGTGGGTTCGAACCCCACATCTGACAATGCATTTTAAATATTCCAAAACTACCAATTTCGTACATGCGGGAAAACAAGTAAATTACGCGGGAACAGGTTCCACAGATACTACGAGAAACGGCAGTGACTATGGTGCTTGCCTTGCAAGTCTGATTGTCTGGCGGCCTGAAAGAATGGAAAGCTGTTAGGAGACATGGCTTTCAGCCACGAGGCCCGGAATCGATTCCCGGTAGCCGAACATTCTTTTGTTTGCTGAGTCTTGGTTATTCTCACGGCATTTACGATATCTTTGGGTTGTGGTTTTTGGGGTCCAAGCATCAGGCGAGCAAACGTGAACGAAAGCAGATATGTGCGTAAATGAGTGTCAGGGCAGTAATAAAGGTGGATGAGACGGTGGATCGGGTATTGGACTGCAGACGTGCCACATTGCGTAGCTCGATAGCTGAGTAAGTTAGAGCGTCGTGCTGTGAACACAAAGGCCACGTATTCGACCGCACCAAGTGCCATTTCATTTTTCTCCCCTAAAAGACAATGCTTCCTCCAGCGACACACTGCCAGGTAAATAACAAGCGATCTTCACAAGAAGTAAGGTGTCTACACGTTGCGCGATACTGTCGCCAACGGCCACACCGCGCGTAGTGCAGCGGTTCTCGTCTGTTCACCGGGCGTTAGGAATCGTTGGCCGTGGTTAGTACATGGATGCGTGCTCGGCTGGGAACTCGACGTGCTGTTGCCTTCTTTCATTTTGCATTTTTCCTTCGGCTTCGTTGTTGCTTAGCAATAATTATGCGGTCCCGCACGCTGACGCCACTCTTGCCTCTCGGTACACTAAGGGGCGAATCTGTGGCCACAATAAAATGAAAGGTTCTGTCGTGTGTTTGTCGTTTTTTGGTCTCTCCCAGTCGTTTGTCGCGCCTGCCCTCTACATATATGCCCATTTCCAAGCGTCAGCTTTCGCGTCAGCCGAGCAAAGTCGAGACAAGTCGACACATGGAGACACACGATGCTGAGAAACGAAAGCCGCAGACTAGCGCCCTGGCAGCACGGACTGAGACGAGGGGCGAAGGAAAACTATTCGTACCGCGACAGTTCACAGTTTCGAAGATCGCGTTTCGTTACGTGGAATACCCGTAGAAGAAAAAAGTACCTTTTGTGCGGTGGCCGGGAATCGAACCCGGATCAACTGCTTGGGAAGCAACCATGCTGACCGTTACAACCACCACCGCGTTGTGCTGCGTCCCACCCACGCCTTGATGTGTCGGCTACCCTCCTGCCATCAGAGGCCGAAGGCGACGGCGCTGTAGGCGCTCAACGCCAGGGCGGAGGTGAGCACATCTGAACGCAGTGCGTAGGTGCTGCTAGGGCGATGTAGCGTAGCTAGAAGCAGAACTGACAGCCGTTGAAAAACTGCCCTTTAATTTACAGCAGGGCGATAAAACAAATATCTAATGTGACGTACTTACTGATGATCCAGAGACGATTCAGCATGTGTGTGCCAATCCAGAAGTAGAAAGCGCCTAAGTATCACAATATTAAGTTGGTTAGTTTGATGCTCGCCTGGAGCCTATCATTAGCTTCCCCTGAGGGCGAAATGCACAGCGTAGCCGTTGCTAGGGAACGGCCTCTTCTGTCGTTTTTTGTTTTCTCTGCGTCAGTGTGAATATTGATAACTACAGTTCTGCTCGTTCCACTAAAGACAGATGGCGACGGAAAACAATGGTGTAAGGCACCATGTTTAAGCTGTGGTTCCCGAAAGTGAGGGTGGGGTGCAACCTCACATCTGACAACTCGTTTTAAATACTCTAAAACCAACGTATTTCCTTCACACAAGAAAAAAAACACGCTAATTTCGCAGTCAGGCTCTGGAGATATACCGAGAAACGACGGTGGAAGAGATTTGGCGCCCACGCGTCAGATTGGCCGAGCGGTCTAAGGCGCCAGATTTAAGCTCTGGTTCCCGAAGGGGAGCGTGGGTTCGAACCCCACATCTGACAATGCATTTTAAATATTCCAAAACTACCAATTTCGTACATGCGGGAAAACAAGTAAATTACGCGGGAACAGGTTCCACAGATACTACGAGAAACGGCAGTGACTATGGTGCTTGCCTTGCAAGTCTGATTGTCTGGCGGCCTGAAAGAATGGAAAGCTGTTAGGAGACATGGCTTTCAGCCACGAGGCCCGGAATCGATTCCCGGTAGCCGAACATTCTTTTGTTTGCTGAGTCTTGGTTATTCTCACGGCATTTACGATATCTTTGGGTTGTGGTTTTTGGGGTCCAAGCATCAGGCGAGCAAACGTGAACGAAAGCAGATATGTGCGTAAATGAGTGTCAGGGCAGTAATAAAGGTGGATGAGACGGTGGATCGGGTATTGGACTGCAGACGTGCCACATTGCGTAGCTCGATAGCTGAGTAAGTTAGAGCGTCGTGCTGTGAACACAAAGGCCACGTATTCGACCGCACCAAGTGCCATTTCATTTTTCTCCCCTAAAAGACAATGCTTCCTCCAGCGACACACTGCCAGGTAAATAACAAGCGATCTTCACAAGAAGTAAGGTGTCTACACGTTGCGCGATACTGTCGCCAACGGCCACACCGCGCGTAGTGCAGCGGTTCTCGTCTGTTCACCGGCGTTAGGAATCGTTGGCCGTGGTTAGTACATGGATGCGTGCTCGGCTGGGAACTCGACGTGCTGTTGCCTTCTTTCATTTTGCATTTTTCCTTCGGCTTCGTTGTTGCTTAGCAATAATTATGCGGTCCCGCACGCTGACGCCACTCTTGCCTCTCGGTACACTAAGGGGCGAATCTGTGGCCACAATAAAATGAAAGGTTCTGTCGTGTGTTTGTCGTTTTTTGGTCTCTCCCAGTCGTTTGTCGCGCCTGCCCTCTACATATATGCCCATTTCCAAGCGTCAGCTTTCGCGTCAGCCGAGCAAAGTCGAGACAAGTCGACACATGGAGACACACGATGCTGAGAAACGAAAGCCGCAGACTAGCGCCCTGGCAGCACGGACTGAGACGAGGGGCGAAGGAAAACTATTCGTACCGCGACAGTTCACAGTTTCGAAGATCGCGTTTCGTTACGTGGAATACCCGTAGAAGAAAAAAGTACCTTTTGTGCGGTGGCCGGGAATCGAACCCGGATCAACTGCTTGGGAAGCAACCATGCTGACCGTTACACCACCACCGCGTTGTGCTGCGTCCCACCCACGCCTTGATGTGTCCGCTACCCTCCTGCCATCAGAGGCCGAAGGCGACGGCGCTGTAGGCGCTCAACGCCAGGGCGGAGGTGAGCACATCTGAACGCAGTGCGTAGGTGCTGCTAGGGCGATGTAGCGTAGCTAGAAGCAGAACTGACAGCCGTTGAAAAACTGCCCTTTAATTTACAGCAGGGCGATAAAACAAATATCTAATGTGACGTACTTACTGATGATCCAGAGACGATTCAGCATGTGTGTGCCAATCCAGAAGTAGAAAGCGCCTAAGTATCACAATATTAAGTTGGTTAGTTTGATGCTCGCCTGGAGCCTATCATTAGCTTCCCCTGAGGGCGAAATGCACAGCGTAGCCGTTGCTAGGGAACGGCCTCTTCTGTCGTTTTTTGTTTTCTCTGCGTCAGTGTGAATATTGATAACTACAGTTCTGCTCGTTCCACTAAAGACAGATGGCGACGGAAAACAATGGTGTAAGGCACCATGTTTAAGCTGTGGTTCCCGAAAGTGAGGGTGGGGTGCAACCTCACATCTGACAACTCGTTTTAAATACTCTAAAACCAACGTATTTCCTTCACACAAGAAAAAAAACACGCTAATTTCGCAGTCAGGCTCTGGAGATATACCGAGAAACGACGGTGGAAGAGATTTGGCGCCCACGCGTCAGATTGGCCGAGCGGTCTAAGGCGCCAGATTTAAGCTCTGGTTCCCGAAGGGGAGCGTGGGTTCGAACCCCACATCTGACAATGCATTTTAAATATTCCAAAACTACCAATTTCGTACATGCGGGAAAACAAGTAAATTACGCGGGAACAGGTTCCACAGATACTACGAGAAACGGCAGTGACTATGGTGCTTGCCTTGCAAGTCTGATTGTCTGGCGGCCTGAAAGAATGGAAAGCTGTTAGGAGACATGGCTTTCAGCCACGAGGCCCGGAATCGATTCCCGGTAGCCGAACATTCTTTTGTTTGCTGAGTCTTGGTTATTCTCACGGCATTTACGATATCTTTGGGTTGTGGTTTTTGGGGTCCAAGCATCAGGCGAGCAAACGTGAACGAAAGCAGATATGTGCGTAAATGAGTGTCAGGGCAGTAATAAAGGTGGATGAGACGGTGGATCGGGTATTGGACTGCAGACGTGCCACATTGCGTAGCTCGATAGCTGAGTAAGTTAGAGCGTCGTGCTGTGAACACAAAGGCCACGTATTCGACCGCACCAAGTGCCATTTCATTTTTCTCCCCTAAAAGACAATGCTTCCTCCAGCGACACACTGCCAGGTAAATAACAAGCGATCTTCACAAGAAGTAAGGTGTCTACACGTTGCGCGATACTGTCGCCAACGGCCACACCGCGCGTAGTGCAGCGGTTCTCGTCTGTTCACCGGCGTTAGGAATCGTTGGCCGTGGTTAGTACATGGATGCGTGCTCGGCTGGGAACTCGACGTGCTGTTGCCTTCTTTCATTTTGCATTTTTCCTTCGGCTTCGTTGTTGCTTAGCAATAATTATGCGGTCCCGCACGCTGACGCCACTCTTGCCTCTCGGTACACTAAGGGGCGAATCTGTGGCCACAATAAAATGAAAGGTTCTGTCGTGTGTTTGTCGTTTTTTGGTCTCTCCCAGTCGTTTGTCGCGCCTGCCCTCTACATATATGCCCATTTCCAAGCGTCAGCTTTCGCGTCAGCCGAGCAAAGTCGAGACAAGTCGACACATGGAGACACACGATGCTGAGAAACGAAAGCCGCAGACTAGCGCCCTGGCAGCACGGACTGAGACGAGGGGCGAAGGAAAACTATTCGTACCGCGACAGTTCACAGTTTCGAAGATCGCGTTTCGTTACGTGGAATACCCGTAGAAGAAAAAAGTACCTTTTGTGCGGTGGCCGGGAATCGAACCCGGATCAACTGCTTGGGAAGCAACCATGCTGACCGTTACACCACCACCGCGTTGTGCTGCGTCCCACCCACGCCTTGATGTGTCCGCTACCCTCCTGCCATCAGAGGCCGAAGGCGACGGCGCTGTAGGCGCTCAACGCCAGGGCGGAGGTGAGCACATCTGAACGCAGTGCGTAGGTGCTGCTAGGGCGATGTAGCGTAGCTAGAAGCAGAACTGACAGCCGTTGAAAAACTGCCCTTTAATTTACAGCAGGGCGATAAAACAAATATCTAATGTGACGTACTTACTGATGATCCAGAGACGATTCAGCATGTGTGTGCCAATCCAGAAGTAGAAAGCGCCTAAGTATCACAATATTAAGTTGGTTAGTTTGATGCTCGCCTGGAGCCTATCATTAGCTTCCCCTGAGGGCGAAATGCACAGCGTAGCCGTTGCTAGGGAACGGCCTCTTCTGTCGTTTTTTGTTTTCTCTGCGTCAGTGTGAATATTGATAACTACAGTTCTGCTCGTTCCACTAAAGACAGATGGCGACGGAAAACAATGGTGTAAGGCACCATGTTTAAGCTGTGGTTCCCGAAAGTGAGGGTGGGGTGCAACCTCACATCTGACAACTCGTTTTAAATACTCTAAAACCAACGTATTTCCTTCACACAAGAAAAAAAACACGCTAATTTCGCAGTCAGGCTCTGGAGATATACCGAGAAACGACGGTGGAAGAGATTTGGCGCCCACGCGTCAGATTGGCCGAGCGGTCTAAGGCGCCAGATTTAAGCTCTGGTTCCCGAAGGGGAGCGTGGGTTCGAACCCCACATCTGACAATGCATTTTAAATATTCCAAAACTACCAATTTCGTACATGCGGGAAAACAAGTAAATTACGCGGGAACAGGTTCCACAGATACTACGAGAAACGGCAGTGACTATGGTGCTTGCCTTGCAAGTCTGATTGTCTGGCGGCCTGAAAGAATGGAAAGCTGTTAGGAGACATGGCTTTCAGCCACGAGGCCCGGAATCGATTCCCGGTAGCCGAACATTCTTTTGTTTGCTGAGTCTTGGTTATTCTCACGGCATTTACGATATCTTTGGGTTGTGGTTTTTGGGGTCCAAGCATCAGGCGAGCAAACGTGAACGAAAGCAGATATGTGCGTAAATGAGTGTCAGGGCAGTAATAAAGGTGGATGAGACGGTGGATCGGGTATTGGACTGCAGACGTGCCACATTGCGTAGCTCGATAGCTGAGTAAGTTAGAGCGTCGTGCTGTGAACACAAAGGCCACGTATTCGACCGCACCAAGTGCCATTTCATTTTTCTCCCCTAAAAGACAATGCTTCCTCCAGCGACACACTGCCAGGTAAATAACAAGCGATCTTCACAAGAAGTAAGGTGTCTACACGTTGCGCGATACTGTCGCCAACGGCCACACCGCGCGTAGTGCAGCGGTTCTCGTCTGTTCACCGGCGTTAGGAATCGTTGGCCGTGGTTAGTACATGGATGCGTGCTCGGCTGGGAACTCGACGTGCTGTTGCCTTCTTTCATTTTGCATTTTTCCTTCGGCTTCGTTGTTGCTTAGCAATAATTATGCGGTCCCGCACGCTGACGCCACTCTTGCCTCTCGGTACACTAAGGGGCGAATCTGTGGCCACAATAAAATGAAAGGTTCTGTCGTGTGTTTGTCGTTTTTTGGTCTCTCCCAGTCGTTTGTCGCGCCTGCCCTCTACATATATGCCCATTTCCAAGCGTCAGCTTTCGCGTCAGCCGAGCAAAGTCGAGACAAGTCGACACATGGAGACACACGATGCTGAGAAACGAAAGCCGCAGACTAGCGCCCTGGCAGCACGGACTGAGACGAGGGGCGAAGGAAAACTATTCGTACCGCGACAGTTCACAGTTTCGAAGATCGCGTTTCGTTACGTGGAATACCCGTAGAAGAAAAAAGTACCTTTTGTGCGGTGGCCGGGAATCGAACCCGGATCAACTGCTTGGGAAGCAACCATGCTGACCGTTACACCACCACCGCGTTGTGCTGCGTCCCACCCACGCCTTGATGTGTCCGCTACCCTCCTGCCATCAGAGGCCGAAGGCGACGGCGCTGTAGGCGCTCAACGCCAGGGCGGAGGTGAGCACATCTGAACGCAGTGCGTAGGTGCTGCTAGGGCGATGTAGCGTAGCTAGAAGCAGAACTGACAGCCGTTGAAAAACTGCCCTTTAATTTACAGCAGGGCGATAAAACAAATATCTAATGTGACGTACTTACTGATGATCCAGAGACGATTCAGCATGTGTGTGCCAATCCAGAAGTAGAAAGCGCCTAAGTATCACAATATTAAGTTGGTTAGTTTGATGCTCGCCTGGAGCCTATCATTAGCTTCCCCTGAGGGCGAAATGCACAGCGTAGCCGTTGCTAGGGAACGGCCTCTTCTGTCGTTTTTTGTTTTCTCTGCGTCAGTGTGAATATTGATAACTACAGTTCTGCTCGTTCCACTAAAGACAGATGGCGACGGAAAACAATGGTGTAAGGCACCATGTTTAAGCTGTGGTTCCCGAAAGTGAGGGTGGGGTGCAACCTCACATCTGACAACTCGTTTTAAATACTCTAAAACCAACGTATTTCCTTCACACAAGAAAAAAAACACGCTAATTTCGCAGTCAGGCTCTGGAGATATACCGAGAAACGACGGTGGAAGAGATTTGGCGCCCACGCGTCAGATTGGCCGAGCGGTCTAAGGCGCCAGATTTAAGCTCTGGTTCCCGAAGGGGAGCGTGGGTTCGAACCCCACATCTGACAATGCATTTTAAATATTCCAAAACTACCAATTTCGTACATGCGGGAAAACAAGTAAATTACGCGGGAACAGGTTCCACAGATACTACGAGAAACGGCAGTGACTATGGTGCTTGCCTTGCAAGTCTGATTGTCTGGCGGCCTGAAAGAATGGAAAGCTGTTAGGAGACATGGCTTTCAGCCACGAGGCCCGGAATCGATTCCCGGTAGCCGAACATTCTTTTGTTTGCTGAGTCTTGGTTATTCTCACGGCATTTACGATATCTTTGGGTTGTGGTTTTTGGGGTCCAAGCATCAGGCGAGCAAACGTGAACGAAAGCAGATATGTGCGTAAATGAGTGTCAGGGCAGTAATAAAGGTGGATGAGACGGTGGATCGGGTATTGGACTGCAGACGTGCCACATTGCGTAGCTCGATAGCTGAGTAAGTTAGAGCGTCGTGCTGTGAACACAAAGGCCACGTATTCGACCGCACCAAGTGCCATTTCATTTTTCTCCCCTAAAAGACAATGCTTCCTCCAGCGACACACTGCCAGGTAAATAACAAGCGATCTTCACAAGAAGTAAGGTGTCTACACGTTGCGCGATACTGTCGCCAACGGCCACACCGCGCGTAGTGCAGCGGTTCTCGTCTGTTCACCGGCGTTAGGAATCGTTGGCCGTGGTTAGTACATGGATGCGTGCTCGGCTGGGAACTCGACGTGCTGTTGCCTTCTTTCATTTTGCATTTTTCCTTCGGCTTCGTTGTTGCTTAGCAATAATTATGCGGTCCCGCACGCTGACGCCACTCTTGCCTCTCGGTACACTAAGGGGCGAATCTGTGGCCACAATAAAATGAAAGGTTCTGTCGTGTGTTTGTCGTTTTTTGGTCTCTCCCAGTCGTTTGTCGCGCCTGCCCTCTACATATATGCCCATTTCCAAGCGTCAGCTTTCGCGTCAGCCGAGCAAAGTCGAGACAAGTCGACACATGGAGACACACGATGCTGAGAAACGAAAGCCGCAGACTAGCGCCCTGGCAGCACGGACTGAGACGAGGGGCGAAGGAAAACTATTCGTACCGCGACAGTTCACAGTTTCGAAGATCGCGTTTCGTTACGTGGAATACCCGTAGAAGAAAAAAGTACCTTTTGTGCGGTGGCCGGGAATCGAACCCGGATCAACTGCTTGGGAAGCAACCATGCTGACCGTTACACCACCACCGCGTTGTGCTGCGTCCCACCCACGCCTTGATGTGTCCGCTACCCTCCTGCCATCAGAGGCCGAAGGCGACGGCGCTGTAGGCGCTCAACGCCAGGGCGGAGGTGAGCACATCTGAACGCAGTGCGTAGGTGCTGCTAGGGCGATGTAGCGTAGCTAGAAGCAGAACTGACAGCCGTTGAAAAACTGCCCTTTAATTTACAGCAGGGCGATAAAACAAATATCTAATGTGACGTACTTACTGATGATCCAGAGACGATTCAGCATGTGTGTGCCAATCCAGAAGTAGAAAGCGCCTAAGTATCACAATATTAAGTTGGTTAGTTTGATGCTCGCCTGGAGCCTATCATTAGCTTCCCCTGAGGGCGAAATGCACAGCGTAGCCGTTGCTAGGGAACGGCCTCTTCTGTCGTTTTTTGTTTTCTCTGCGTCAGTGTGAATATTGATAACTACAGTTCTGCTCGTTCCACTAAAGACAGATGGCGACGGAAAACAATGGTGTAAGGCACCATGTTTAAGCTGTGGTTCCCGAAAGTGAGGGTGGGGTGCAACCTCACATCTGACAACTCGTTTTAAATACTCTAAAACCAACGTATTTCCTTCACACAAGAAAAAAAACACGCTAATTTCGCAGTCAGGCTCTGGAGATATACCGAGAAACGACGGTGGAAGAGATTTGGCGCCCACGCGTCAGATTGGCCGAGCGGTCTAAGGCGCCAGATTTAAGCTCTGGTTCCCGAAGGGGAGCGTGGGTTCGAACCCCACATCTGACAATGCATTTTAAATATTCCAAAACTACCAATTTCGTACATGCGGGAAAACAAGTAAATTACGCGGGAACAGGTTCCACAGATACTACGAGAAACGGCAGTGACTATGGTGCTTGCCTTGCAAGTCTGATTGTCTGGCGGCCTGAAAGAATGGAAAGCTGTTAGGAGACATGGCTTTCAGCCACGAGGCCCGGAATCGATTCCCGGTAGCCGAACATTCTTTTGTTTGCTGAGTCTTGGTTATTCTCACGGCATTTACGATATCTTTGGGTTGTGGTTTTTGGGGTCCAAGCATCAGGCGAGCAAACGTGAACGAAAGCAGATATGTGCGTAAATGAGTGTCAGGGCAGTAATAAAGGTGGATGAGACGGTGGATCGGGTATTGGACTGCAGACGTGCCACATTGCGTAGCTCGATAGCTGAGTAAGTTAGAGCGTCGTGCTGTGAACACAAAGGCCACGTATTCGACCGCACCAAGTGCCATTTCATTTTTCTCCCCTAAAAGACAATGCTTCCTCCAGCGACACACTGCCAGGTAAATAACAAGCGATCTTCACAAGAAGTAAGGTGTCTACACGTTGCGCGATACTGTCGCCAACGGCCACACCGCGCGTAGTGCAGCGGTTCTCGTCTGTTCACCGGCGTTAGGAATCGTTGGCCGTGGTTAGTACATGGATGCGTGCTCGGCTGGGAACTCGACGTGCTGTTGCCTTCTTTCATTTTGCATTTTTCCTTCGGCTTCGTTGTTGCTTAGCAATAATTATGCGGTCCCGCACGCTGACGCCACTCTTGCCTCTCGGTACACTAAGGGGCGAATCTGTGGCCACAATAAAATGAAAGGTTCTGTCGTGTGTTTGTCGTTTTTTGGTCTCTCCCAGTCGTTTGTCGCGCCTGCCCTCTACATATATGCCCATTTCCAAGCGTCAGCTTTCGCGTCAGCCGAGCAAAGTCGAGACAAGTCGACACATGGAGACACACGATGCTGAGAAACGAAAGCCGCAGACTAGCGCCCTGGCAGCACGGACTGAGACGAGGGGCGAAGGAAAACTATTCGTACCGCGACAGTTCACAGTTTCGAAGATCGCGTTTCGTTACGTGGAATACCCGTAGAAGAAAAAAGTACCTTTTGTGCGGTGGCCGGGAATCGAACCCGGATCAACTGCTTGGGAAGCAACCATGCTGACCGTTACACCACCACCGCGTTGTGCTGCGTCCCACCCACGCCTTGATGTGTCGGCTACCCTCCTGCCATCAGAGGCCGAAGGCGACGGCGCTGTAGGCGCTCAACGCCAGGGCGGAGGTGAGCACATCTGAACGCAGTGCGTAGGTGCTGCTAGGGCGATGTAGCGTAGCTAGAAGCAGAACTGACAGCCGTTGAAAAACTGCCCTTTAATTTACAGCAGGGCGATAAAACAAATATCTAATGTGACGTACTTACTGATGATCCAGAGACGATTCAGCATGTGTGTGCCAATCCAGAAGTAGAAAGCGCCTAAGTATCACAATATTAAGTTGGTTAGTTTGATGCTCGCCTGGAGCCTATCATTAGCTTCCCCTGAGGGCGAAATGCACAGCGTAGCCGTTGCTAGGGAACGGCCTCTTCTGTCGTTTTTTGTTTTCTCTGCGTCAGTGTGAATATTGATAACTACAGTTCTGCTCGTTCCACTAAAGACAGATGGCGACGGAAAACAATGGTGTAAGGCACCATGTTTAAGCTGTGGTTCCCGAAAGTGAGGGTGGGGTGCAACCTCACATCTGACAACTCGTTTTAAATACTCTAAAACCAACGTATTTCCTTCACACAAGAAAAAAAACACGCTAATTTCGCAGTCAGGCTCTGGAGATATACCGAGAAACGACGGTGGAAGAGATTTGGCGCCCACGCGTCAGATTGGCCGAGCGGTCTAAGGCGCCAGATTTAAGCTCTGGTTCCCGAAGGGGAGCGTGGGTTCGAACCCCACATCTGACAATGCATTTTAAATATTCCAAAACTACCAATTTCGTACATGCGGGAAAACAAGTAAATTACGCGGGAACAGGTTCCACAGATACTACGAGAAACGGCAGTGACTATGGTGCTTGCCTTGCAAGTCTGATTGTCTGGCGGCCTGAAAGAATGGAAAGCTGTTAGGAGACATGGCTTTCAGCCACGAGGCCCGGAATCGATTCCCGGTAGCCGAACATTCTTTTGTTTGCTGAGTCTTGGTTATTCTCACGGCATTTACGATATCTTTGGGTTGTGGTTTTTGGGGTCCAAGCATCAGGCGAGCAAACGTGAACGAAAGCAGATATGTGCGTAAATGAGTGTCAGGGCAGTAATAAAGGTGGATGAGACGGTGGATCGGGTATTGGACTGCAGACGTGCCACATTGCGTAGCTCGATAGCTGAGTAAGTTAGAGCGTCGTGCTGTGAACACAAAGGCCACGTATTCGACCGCACCAAGTGCCATTTCATTTTTCTCCCCTAAAAGACAATGCTTCCTCCAGCGACACACTGCCAGGTAAATAACAAGCGATCTTCACAAGAAGTAAGGTGTCTACACGTTGCGCGATACTGTCGCCAACGGCCACACCGCGCGTAGTGCAGCGGTTCTCGTCTGTTCACCGGCGTTAGGAATCGTTGGCCGTGGTTAGTACATGGATGCGTGCTCGGCTGGGAACTCGACGTGCTGTTGCCTTCTTTCATTTTGCATTTTTCCTTCGGCTTCGTTGTTGCTTAGCAATAATTATGCGGTCCCGCACGCTGACGCCACTCTTGCCTCTCGGTACACTAAGGGGCGAATCTGTGGCCACAATAAAATGAAAGGTTCTGTCGTGTGTTTGTCGTTTTTTGGTCTCTCCCAGTCGTTTGTCGCGCCTGCCCTCTACATATATGCCCATTTCCAAGCGTCAGCTTTCGCGTCAGCCGAGCAAAGTCGAGACAAGTCGACACATGGAGACACACGATGCTGAGAAACGAAAGCCGCAGACTAGCGCCCTGGCAGCACGGACTGAGACGAGGGGCGAAGGAAAACTATTCGTACCGCGACAGTTCACAGTTTCGAAGATCGCGTTTCGTTACGTGGAATACCCGTAGAAGAAAAAAGTACCTTTTGTGCGGTGGCCGGGAATCGAACCCGGATCAACTGCTTGGGAAGCAACCATGCTGACCGTTACACCACCACCGCGTTGTGCTGCGTCCCACCCACGCCTTGATGTGTCCGCTACCCTCCTGCCATCAGAGGCCGAAGGCGACGGCGCTGTAGGCGCTCAACGCCAGGGCGGAGGTGAGCACATCTGAACGCAGTGCGTAGGTGCTGCTAGGGCGATGTAGCGTAGCTAGAAGCAGAACTGACAGCCGTTGAAAAACTGCCCTTTAATTTACAGCAGGGCGATAAAACAAATATCTAATGTGACGTACTTACTGATGATCCAGAGACGATTCAGCATGTGTGTGCCAATCCAGAAGTAGAAAGCGCCTAAGTATCACAATATTAAGTTGGTTAGTTTGATGCTCGCCTGGAGCCTATCATTAGCTTCCCCTGAGGGCGAAATGCACAGCGTAGCCGTTGCTAGGGAACGGCCTCTTCTGTCGTTTTTTGTTTTCTCTGCGTCAGTGTGAATATTGATAACTACAGTTCTGCTCGTTCCACTAAAGACAGATGGCGACGGAAAACAATGGTGTAAGGCACCATGTTTAAGCTGTGGTTCCCGAAAGTGAGGGTGGGGTGCAACCTCACATCTGACAACTCGTTTTAAATACTCTAAAACCAACGTATTTCCTTCACACAAGAAAAAAAACACGCTAATTTCGCAGTCAGGCTCTGGAGATATACCGAGAAACGACGGTGGAAGAGATTTGGCGCCCACGCGTCAGATTGGCCGAGCGGTCTAAGGCGCCAGATTTAAGCTCTGGTTCCCGAAGGGGAGCGTGGGTTCGAACCCCACATCTGACAATGCATTTTAAATATTCCAAAACTACCAATTTCGTACATGCGGGAAAACAAGTAAATTACGCGGGAACAGGTTCCACAGATACTACGAGAAACGGCAGTGACTATGGTGCTTGCCTTGCAAGTCTGATTGTCTGGCGGCCTGAAAGAATGGAAAGCTGTTAGGAGACATGGCTTTCAGCCACGAGGCCCGGAATCGATTCCCGGTAGCCGAACATTCTTTTGTTTGCTGAGTCTTGGTTATTCTCACGGCATTTACGATATCTTTGGGTTGTGGTTTTTGGGGTCCAAGCATCAGGCGAGCAAACGTGAACGAAAGCAGATATGTGCGTAAATGAGTGTCAGGGCAGTAATAAAGGTGGATGAGACGGTGGATCGGGTATTGGACTGCAGACGTGCCACATTGCGTAGCTCGATAGCTGAGTAAGTTAGAGCGTCGTGCTGTGAACACAAAGGCCACGTATTCGACCGCACCAAGTGCCATTTCATTTTTCTCCCCTAAAAGACAATGCTTCCTCCAGCGACACACTGCCAGGTAAATAACAAGCGATCTTCACAAGAAGTAAGGTGTCTACACGTTGCGCGATACTGTCGCCAACGGCCACACCGCGCGTAGTGCAGCGGTTCTCGTCTGTTCACCGGCGTTAGGAATCGTTGGCCGTGGTTAGTACATGGATGCGTGCTCGGCTGGGAACTCGACGTGCTGTTGCCTTCTTTCATTTTGCATTTTTCCTTCGGCTTCGTTGTTGCTTAGCAATAATTATGCGGTCCCGCACGCTGACGCCACTCTTGCCTCTCGGTACACTAAGGGGCGAATCTGTGGCCACAATAAAATGAAAGGTTCTGTCGTGTGTTTGTCGTTTTTTGGTCTCTCCCAGTCGTTTGTCGCGCCTGCCCTCTACATATATGCCCATTTCCAAGCGTCAGCTTTCGCGTCAGCCGAGCAAAGTCGAGACAAGTCGACACATGGAGACACACGATGCTGAGAAACGAAAGCCGCAGACTAGCGCCCTGGCAGCACGGACTGAGACGAGGGGCGAAGGAAAACTATTCGTACCGCGACAGTTCACAGTTTCGAAGATCGCGTTTCGTTACGTGGAATACCCGTAGAAGAAAAAAGTACCTTTTGTGCGGTGGCCGGGAATCGAACCCGGATCAACTGCTTGGGAAGCAACCATGCTGACCGTTACACCACCACCGCGTTGTGCTGCGTCCCACCCACGCCTTGATGTGTCGGCTACCCTCCTGCCATCAGAGGCCGAAGGCGACGGCGCTGTAGGCGCTCAACGCCAGGGCGGAGGTGAGCACATCTGAACGCAGTGCGTAGGTGCTGCTAGGGCGATGTAGCGTAGCTAGAAGCAGAACTGACAGCCGTTGAAAAACTGCCCTTTAATTTACAGCAGGGCGATAAAACAAATATCTAATGTGACGTACTTACTGATGATCCAGAGACGATTCAGCATGTGTGTGCCAATCCAGAAGTAGAAAGCGCCTAAGTATCACAATATTAAGTTGGTTAGTTTGATGCTCGCCTGGAGCCTATCATTAGCTTCCCCTGAGGGCGAAATGCACAGCGTAGCCGTTGCTAGGGAACGGCCTCTTCTGTCGTTTTTTGTTTTCTCTGCGTCAGTGTGAATATTGATAACTACAGTTCTGCTCGTTCCACTAAAGACAGATGGCGACGGAAAACAATGGTGTAAGGCACCATGTTTAAGCTGTGGTTCCCGAAAGTGAGGGTGGGGTGCAACCTCACATCTGACAACTCGTTTTAAATACTCTAAAACCAACGTATTTCCTTCACACAAGAAAAAAAACACGCTAATTTCGCAGTCAGGCTCTGGAGATATACCGAGAAACGACGGTGGAAGAGATTTGGCGCCCACGCGTCAGATTGGCCGAGCGGTCTAAGGCGCCAGATTTAAGCTCTGGTTCCCGAAGGGGAGCGTGGGTTCGAACCCCACATCTGACAATGCATTTTAAATATTCCAAAACTACCAATTTCGTACATGCGGGAAAACAAGTAAATTACGCGGGAACAGGTTCCACAGATACTACGAGAAACGGCAGTGACTATGGTGCTTGCCTTGCAAGTCTGATTGTCTGGCGGCCTGAAAGAATGGAAAGCTGTTAGGAGACATGGCTTTCAGCCACGAGGCCCGGAATCGATTCCCGGTAGCCGAACATTCTTTTGTTTGCTGAGTCTTGGTTATTCTCACGGCATTTACGATATCTTTGGGTTGTGGTTTTTGGGGTCCAAGCATCAGGCGAGCAAACGTGAACGAAAGCAGATATGTGCGTAAATGAGTGTCAGGGCAGTAATAAAGGTGGATGAGACGGTGGATCGGGTATTGGACTGCAGACGTGCCACATTGCGTAGCTCGATAGCTGAGTAAGTTAGAGCGTCGTGCTGTGAACACAAAGGCCACGTATTCGACCGCACCAAGTGCCATTTCATTTTTCTCCCCTAAAAGACAATGCTTCCTCCAGCGACACACTGCCAGGTAAATAACAAGCGATCTTCACAAGAAGTAAGGTGTCTACACGTTGCGCGATACTGTCGCCAACGGCCACACCGCGCGTAGTGCAGCGGTTCTCGTCTGTTCACCGGCGTTAGGAATCGTTGGCCGTGGTTAGTACATGGATGCGTGCTCGGCTGGGAACTCGACGTGCTGTTGCCTTCTTTCATTTTGCATTTTTCCTTCGGCTTCGTTGTTGCTTAGCAATAATTATGCGGTCCCGCACGCTGACGCCACTCTTGCCTCTCGGTACACTAAGGGGCGAATCTGTGGCCACAATAAAATGAAAGGTTCTGTCGTGTGTTTGTCGTTTTTTGGTCTCTCCCAGTCGTTTGTCGCGCCTGCCCTCTACATATATGCCCATTTCCAAGCGTCAGCTTTCGCGTCAGCCGAGCAAAGTCGAGACAAGTCGACACATGGAGACACACGATGCTGAGAAACGAAAGCCGCAGACTAGCGCCCTGGCAGCACGGACTGAGACGAGGGGCGAAGGAAAACTATTCGTACCGCGACAGTTCACAGTTTCGAAGATCGCGTTTCGTTACGTGGAATACCCGTAGAAGAAAAAAGTACCTTTTGTGCGGTGGCCGGGAATCGAACCCGGATCAACTGCTTGGGAAGCAACCATGCTGACCGTTACACCACCACCGCGTTGTGCTGCGTCCCACCCACGCCTTGATGTGTCCGCTACCCTCCTGCCATCAGAGGCCGAAGGCGACGGCGCTGTAGGCGCTCAACGCCAGGGCGGAGGTGAGCACATCTGAACGCAGTGCGTAGGTGCTGCTAGGGCGATGTAGCGTAGCTAGAAGCAGAACTGACAGCCGTTGAAAAACTGCCCTTTAATTTACAGCAGGGCGATAAAACAAATATCTAATGTGACGTACTTACTGATGATCCAGAGACGATTCAGCATGTGTGTGCCAATCCAGAAGTAGAAAGCGCCTAAGTATCACAATATTAAGTTGGTTAGTTTGATGCTCGCCTGGAGCCTATCATTAGCTTCCCCTGAGGGCGAAATGCACAGCGTAGCCGTTGCTAGGGAACGGCCTCTTCTGTCGTTTTTTGTTTTCTCTGCGTCAGTGTGAATATTGATAACTACAGTTCTGCTCGTTCCACTAAAGACAGATGGCGACGGAAAACAATGGTGTAAGGCACCATGTTTAAGCTGTGGTTCCCGAAAGTGAGGGTGGGGTGCAACCTCACATCTGACAATTCGTTTTAAATACTCTAAAACCAACGTATTTCCTTCACACAAGAAAAAAAACACGCTAATTTCGCAGTCAGGCTCTGGAGATATACCGAGAAACGACGGTGGAAGAGATTTGGCGCCCACGCGTCAGATTGGCCGAGCGGTCTAAGGCGCCAGATTTAAGCTCTGGTTCCCGAAGGGGAGCGTGGGTTCGAACCCCACATCTGACAATGCATTTTAAATATTCCAAAACTACCAATTTCGTACATGCGGGAAAACAAGTAAATTACGCGGGAACAGGTTCCACAGATACTACGAGAAACGGCAGTGACTATGGTGCTTGCCTTGCAAGTCTGATTGTCTGGCGGCCTGAAAGAATGGAAAGCTGTTAGGAGACATGGCTTTCAGCCACGAGGCCCGGAATCGATTCCCGGTAGCCGAACATTCTTTTGTTTGCTGAGTCTTGGTTATTCTCACGGCATTTACGATATCTTTGGGTTGTGGTTTTTGGGGTCCAAGCATCAGGCGAGCAAACGTGAACGAAAGCAGATATGTGCGTAAATGAGTGTCAGGGCAGTAATAAAGGTGGATGAGACGGTGGATCGGGTATTGGACTGCAGACGTGCCACATTGCGTAGCTCGATAGCTGAGTAAGTTAGAGCGTCGTGCTGTGAACACAAAGGCCACGTATTCGACCGCACCAAGTGCCATTTCATTTTTCTCCCCTAAAAGACAATGCTTCCTCCAGCGACACACTGCCAGGTAAATAACAAGCGATCTTCACAAGAAGTAAGGTGTCTACACGTTGCGCGATACTGTCGCCAACGGCCACACCGCGCGTAGTGCAGCGGTTCTCGTCTGTTCACCGGCGTTAGGAATCGTTGGCCGTGGTTAGTACATGGATGCGTGCTCGGCTGGGAACTCGACGTGCTGTTGCCTTCTTTCATTTTGCATTTTTCCTTCGGCTTCGTTGTTGCTTAGCAATAATTATGCGGTCCCGCACGCTGACGCCACTCTTGCCTCTCGGTACACTAAGGGGCGAATCTGTGGCCACAATAAAATGAAAGGTTCTGTCGTGTGTTTGTCGTTTTTTGGTCTCTCCCAGTCGTTTGTCGCGCCTGCCCTCTACATATATGCCCATTTCCAAGCGTCAGCTTTCGCGTCAGCCGAGCAAAGTCGAGACAAGTCGACACATGGAGACACACGATGCTGAGAAACGAAAGCCGCAGACTAGCGCCCTGGCAGCACGGACTGAGACGAGGGGCGAAGGAAAACTATTCGTACCGCGACAGTTCACAGTTTCGAAGATCGCGTTTCGTTACGTGGAATACCCGTAGAAGAAAAAAGTACCTTTTGTGCGGTGGCCGGGAATCGAACCCGGATCAACTGCTTGGGAAGCAACCATGCTGACCGTTACACCACCACCGCGTTGTGCTGCGTCCCACCCACGCCTTGATGTGTCCGCTACCCTCCTGCCATCAGAGGCCGAAGGCGACGGCGCTGTAGGCGCTCAACGCCAGGGCGGAGGTGAGCACATCTGAACGCAGTGCGTAGGTGCTGCTAGGGCGATGTAGCGTAGCTAGAAGCAGAACTGACAGCCGTTGAAAAACTGCCCTTTAATTTACAGCAGGGCGATAAAACAAATATCTAATGTGACGTACTTACTGATGATCCAGAGACGATTCAGCATGTGTGTGCCAATCCAGAAGTAGAAAGCGCCTAAGTATCACAATATTAAGTTGGTTAGTTTGATGCTCGCCTGGAGCCTATCATTAGCTTCCCCTGAGGGCGAAATGCACAGCGTAGCCGTTGCTAGGGAACGGCCTCTTCTGTCGTTTTTTGTTTTCTCTGCGTCAGTGTGAATATTGATAACTACAGTTCTGCTCGTTCCACTAAAGACAGATGGCGACGGAAAACAATGGTGTAAGGCACCATGTTTAAGCTGTGGTTCCCGAAAGTGAGGGTGGGGTGCAACCTCACATCTGACAACTCGTTTTAAATACTCTAAAACCAACGTATTTCCTTCACACAAGAAAAAAAACACGCTAATTTCGCAGTCAGGCTCTGGAGATATACCGAGAAACGACGGTGGAAGAGATTTGGCGCCCACGCGTCAGATTGGCCGAGCGGTCTAAGGCGCCAGATTTAAGCTCTGGTTCCCGAAGGGGAGCGTGGGTTCGAACCCCACATCTGACAATGCATTTTAAATATTCCAAAACTACCAATTTCGTACATGCGGGAAAACAAGTAAATTACGCGGGAACAGGTTCCACAGATACTACGAGAAACGGCAGTGACTATGGTGCTTGCCTTGCAAGTCTGATTGTCTGGCGGCCTGAAAGAATGGAAAGCTGTTAGGAGACATGGCTTTCAGCCACGAGGCCCGGAATCGATTCCCGGTAGCCGAACATTCTTTTGTTTGCTGAGTCTTGGTTATTCTCACGGCATTTACGATATCTTTGGGTTGTGGTTTTTGGGGTCCAAGCATCAGGCGAGCAAACGTGAACGAAAGCAGATATGTGCGTAAATGAGTGTCAGGGCAGTAATAAAGGTGGATGAGACGGTGGATCGGGTATTGGACTGCAGACGTGCCACATTGCGTAGCTCGATAGCTGAGTAAGTTAGAGCGTCGTGCTGTGAACACAAAGGCCACGTATTCGACCGCACCAAGTGCCATTTCATTTTTCTCCCCTAAAAGACAATGCTTCCTCCAGCGACACACTGCCAGGTAAATAACAAGCGATCTTCACAAGAAGTAAGGTGTCTACACGTTGCGCGATACTGTCGCCAACGGCCACACCGCGCGTAGTGCAGCGGTTCTCGTCTGTTCACCGGCGTTAGGAATCGTTGGCCGTGGTTAGTACATGGATGCGTGCTCGGCTGGGAACTCGACGTGCTGTTGCCTTCTTTCATTTTGCATTTTTCCTTCGGCTTCGTTGTTGCTTAGCAATAATTATGCGGTCCCGCACGCTGACGCCACTCTTGCCTCTCGGTACACTAAGGGGCGAATCTGTGGCCACAATAAAATGAAAGGTTCTGTCGTGTGTTTGTCGTTTTTTGGTCTCTCCCAGTCGTTTGTCGCGCCTGCCCTCTACATATATGCCCATTTCCAAGCGTCAGCTTTCGCGTCAGCCGAGCAAAGTCGAGACAAGTCGACACATGGAGACACACGATGCTGAGAAACGAAAGCCGCAGACTAGCGCCCTGGCAGCACGGACTGAGACGAGGGGCGAAGGAAAACTATTCGTACCGCGACAGTTCACAGTTTCGAAGATCGCGTTTCGTTACGTGGAATACCCGTAGAAGAAAAAAGTACCTTTTGTGCGGTGGCCGGGAATCGAACCCGGATCAACTGCTTGGGAAGCAACCATGCTGACCGTTACACCACCACCGCGTTGTGCTGCGTCCCACCCACGCCTTGATGTGTCCGCTACCCTCCTGCCATCAGAGGCCGAAGGCGACGGCGCTGTAGGCGCTCAACGCCAGGGCGGAGGTGAGCACATCTGAACGCAGTGCGTAGGTGCTGCTAGGGCGATGTAGCGTAGCTAGAAGCAGAACTGACAGCCGTTGAAAAACTGCCCTTTAATTTACAGCAGGGCGATAAAACAAATATCTAATGTGACGTACTTACTGATGATCCAGAGACGATTCAGCATGTGTGTGCCAATCCAGAAGTAGAAAGCGCCTAAGTATCACAATATTAAGTTGGTTAGTTTGATGCTCGCCTGGAGCCTATCATTAGCTTCCCCTGAGGGCGAAATGCACAGCGTAGCCGTTGCTAGGGAACGGCCTCTTCTGTCGTTTTTTGTTTTCTCTGCGTCAGTGTGAATATTGATAACTACAGTTCTGCTCGTTCCACTAAAGACAGATGGCGACGGAAAACAATGGTGTAAGGCACCATGTTTAAGCTGTGGTTCCCGAAAGTGAGGGTGGGGTGCAACCTCACATCTGACAACTCGTTTTAAATACTCTAAAACCAACGTATTTCCTTCACACAAGAAAAAAAACACGCTAATTTCGCAGTCAGGCTCTGGAGATATACCGAGAAACGACGGTGGAAGAGATTTGGCGCCCACGCGTCAGATTGGCCGAGCGGTCTAAGGCGCCAGATTTAAGCTCTGGTTCCCGAAGGGGAGCGTGGGTTCGAACCCCACATCTGACAATGCATTTTAAATATTCCAAAACTACCAATTTCGTACATGCGGGAAAACAAGTAAATTACGCGGGAACAGGTTCCACAGATACTACGAGAAACGGCAGTGACTATGGTGCTTGCCTTGCAAGTCTGATTGTCTGGCGGCCTGAAAGAATGGAAAGCTGTTAGGAGACATGGCTTTCAGCCACGAGGCCCGGAATCGATTCCCGGTAGCCGAACATTCTTTTGTTTGCTGAGTCTTGGTTATTCTCACGGCATTTACGATATCTTTGGGTTGTGGTTTTTGGGGTCCAAGCATCAGGCGAGCAAACGTGAACGAAAGCAGATATGTGCGTAAATGAGTGTCAGGGCAGTAATAAAGGTGGATGAGACGGTGGATCGGGTATTGGACTGCAGACGTGCCACATTGCGTAGCTCGATAGCTGAGTAAGTTAGAGCGTCGTGCTGTGAACACAAAGGCCACGTATTCGACCGCACCAAGTGCCATTTCATTTTTCTCCCCTAAAAGACAATGCTTCCTCCAGCGACACACTGCCAGGTAAATAACAAGCGATCTTCACAAGAAGTAAGGTGTCTACACGTTGCGCGATACTGTCGCCAACGGCCACACCGCGCGTAGTGCAGCGGTTCTCGTCTGTTCACCGGCGTTAGGAATCGTTGGCCGTGGTTAGTACATGGATGCGTGCTCGGCTGGGAACTCGACGTGCTGTTGCCTTCTTTCATTTTGCATTTTTCCTTCGGCTTCGTTGTTGCTTAGCAATAATTATGCGGTCCCGCACGCTGACGCCACTCTTGCCTCTCGGTACACTAAGGGGCGAATCTGTGGCCACAATAAAATGAAAGGTTCTGTCGTGTGTTTGTCGTTTTTTGGTCTCTCCCAGTCGTTTGTCGCGCCTGCCCTCTACATATATGCCCATTTCCAAGCGTCAGCTTTCGCGTCAGCCGAGCAAAGTCGAGACAAGTCGACACATGGAGACACACGATGCTGAGAAACGAAAGCCGCAGACTAGCGCCCTGGCAGCACGGACTGAGACGAGGGGCGAAGGAAAACTATTCGTACCGCGACAGTTCACAGTTTCGAAGATCGCGTTTCGTTACGTGGAATACCCGTAGAAGAAAAAAGTACCTTTTGTGCGGTGGCCGGGAATCGAACCCGGATCAACTGCTTGGGAAGCAACCATGCTGACCGTTACACCACCACCGCGTTGTGCTGCGTCCCACCCACGCCTTGATGTGTCCGCTACCCTCCTGCCATCAGAGGCCGAAGGCGACGGCGCTGTAGGCGCTCAACGCCAGGGCGGAGGTGAGCACATCTGAACGCAGTGCGTAGGTGCTGCTAGGGCGATGTAGCGTAGCTAGAAGCAGAACTGACAGCCGTTGAAAAACTGCCCTTTAATTTACAGCAGGGCGATAAAACAAATATCTAATGTGACGTACTTACTGATGATCCAGAGACGATTCAGCATGTGTGTGCCAATCCAGAAGTAGAAAGCGCCTAAGTATCACAATATTAAGTTGGTTAGTTTGATGCTCGCCTGGAGCCTATCATTAGCTTCCCCTGAGGGCGAAATGCACAGCGTAGCCGTTGCTAGGGAACGGCCTCTTCTGTCGTTTTTTGTTTTCTCTGCGTCAGTGTGAATATTGATAACTACAGTTCTGCTCGTTCCACTAAAGACAGATGGCGACGGAAAACAATGGTGTAAGGCACCATGTTTAAGCTGTGGTTCCCGAAAGTGAGGGTGGGGTGCAACCTCACATCTGACAACTCGTTTTAAATACTCTAAAACCAACGTATTTCCTTCACACAAGAAAAAAAACACGCTAATTTCGCAGTCAGGCTCTGGAGATATACCGAGAAACGACGGTGGAAGAGATTTGGCGCCCACGCGTCAGATTGGCCGAGCGGTCTAAGGCGCCAGATTTAAGCTCTGGTTCCCGAAGGGGAGCGTGGGTTCGAACCCCACATCTGACAATGCATTTTAAATATTCCAAAACTACCAATTTCGTACATGCGGGAAAACAAGTAAATTACGCGGGAACAGGTTCCACAGATACTACGAGAAACGGCAGTGACTATGGTGCTTGCCTTGCAAGTCTGATTGTCTGGCGGCCTGAAAGAATGGAAAGCTGTTAGGAGACATGGCTTTCAGCCACGAGGCCCGGAATCGATTCCCGGTAGCCGAACATTCTTTTGTTTGCTGAGTCTTGGTTATTCTCACGGCATTTACGATATCTTTGGGTTGTGGTTTTTGGGGTCCAAGCATCAGGCGAGCAAACGTGAACGAAAGCAGATATGTGCGTAAATGAGTGTCAGGGCAGTAATAAAGGTGGATGAGACGGTGGATCGGGTATTGGACTGCAGACGTGCCACATTGCGTAGCTCGATAGCTGAGTAAGTTAGAGCGTCGTGCTGTGAACACAAAGGCCACGTATTCGACCGCACCAAGTGCCATTTCATTTTTCTCCCCTAAAAGACAATGCTTCCTCCAGCGACACACTGCCAGGTAAATAACAAGCGATCTTCACAAGAAGTAAGGTGTCTACACGTTGCGCGATACTGTCGCCAACGGCCACACCGCGCGTAGTGCAGCGGTTCTCGTCTGTTCACCGGCGTTAGGAATCGTTGGCCGTGGTTAGTACATGGATGCGTGCTCGGCTGGGAACTCGACGTGCTGTTGCCTTCTTTCATTTTGCATTTTTCCTTCGGCTTCGTTGTTGCTTAGCAATAATTATGCGGTCCCGCACGCTGACGCCACTCTTGCCTCTCGGTACACTAAGGGGCGAATCTGTGGCCACAATAAAATGAAAGGTTCTGTCGTGTGTTTGTCGTTTTTTGGTCTCTCCCAGTCGTTTGTCGCGCCTGCCCTCTACATATATGCCCATTTCCAAGCGTCAGCTTTCGCGTCAGCCGAGCAAAGTCGAGACAAGTCGACACATGGAGACACACGATGCTGAGAAACGAAAGCCGCAGACTAGCGCCCTGGCAGCACGGACTGAGACGAGGGGCGAAGGAAAACTATTCGTACCGCGACAGTTCACAGTTTCGAAGATCGCGTTTCGTTACGTGGAATACCCGTAGAAGAAAAAAGTACCTTTTGTGCGGTGGCCGGGAATCGAACCCGGATCAACTGCTTGGGAAGCAACCATGCTGACCGTTACACCACCACCGCGTTGTGCTGCGTCCCACCCACGCCTTGATGTGTCCGCTACCCTCCTGCCATCAGAGGCCGAAGGCGACGGCGCTGTAGGCGCTCAACGCCAGGGCGGAGGTGAGCACATCTGAACGCAGTGCGTAGGTGCTGCTAGGGCGATGTAGCGTAGCTAGAAGCAGAACTGACAGCCGTTGAAAAACTGCCCTTTAATTTACAGCAGGGCGATAAAACAAATATCTAATGTGACGTACTTACTGATGATCCAGAGACGATTCAGCATGTGTGTGCCAATCCAGAAGTAGAAAGCGCCTAAGTATCACAATATTAAGTTGGTTAGTTTGATGCTCGCCTGGAGCCTATCATTAGCTTCCCCTGAGGGCGAAATGCACAGCGTAGCCGTTGCTAGGGAACGGCCTCTTCTGTCGTTTTTTGTTTTCTCTGCGTCAGTGTGAATATTGATAACTACAGTTCTGCTCGTTCCACTAAAGACAGATGGCGACGGAAAACAATGGTGTAAGGCACCATGTTTAAGCTGTGGTTCCCGAAAGTGAGGGTGGGGTGCAACCTCACATCTGACAACTCGTTTTAAATACTCTAAAACCAACGTATTTCCTTCACACAAGAAAAAAAACACGCTAATTTCGCAGTCAGGCTCTGGAGATATACCGAGAAACGACGGTGGAAGAGATTTGGCGCCCACGCGTCAGATTGGCCGAGCGGTCTAAGGCGCCAGATTTAAGCTCTGGTTCCCGAAGGGGAGCGTGGGTTCGAACCCCACATCTGACAATGCATTTTAAATATTCCAAAACTACCAATTTCGTACATGCGGGAAAACAAGTAAATTACGCGGGAACAGGTTCCACAGATACTACGAGAAACGGCAGTGACTATGGTGCTTGCCTTGCAAGTCTGATTGTCTGGCGGCCTGAAAGAATGGAAAGCTGTTAGGAGACATGGCTTTCAGCCACGAGGCCCGGAATCGATTCCCGGTAGCCGAACATTCTTTTGTTTGCTGAGTCTTGGTTATTCTCACGGCATTTACGATATCTTTGGGTTGTGGTTTTTGGGGTCCAAGCATCAGGCGAGCAAACGTGAACGAAAGCAGATATGTGCGTAAATGAGTGTCAGGGCAGTAATAAAGGTGGATGAGACGGTGGATCGGGTATTGGACTGCAGACGTGCCACATTGCGTAGCTCGATAGCTGAGTAAGTTAGAGCGTCGTGCTGTGAACACAAAGGCCACGTATTCGACCGCACCAAGTGCCATTTCATTTTTCTCCCCTAAAAGACAATGCTTCCTCCAGCGACACACTGCCAGGTAAATAACAAGCGATCTTCACAAGAAGTAAGGTGTCTACACGTTGCGCGATACTGTCGCCAACGGCCACACCGCGCGTAGTGCAGCGGTTCTCGTCTGTTCACCGGCGTTAGGAATCGTTGGCCGTGGTTAGTACATGGATGCGTGCTCGGCTGGGAACTCGACGTGCTGTTGCCTTCTTTCATTTTGCATTTTTCCTTCGGCTTCGTTGTTGCTTAGCAATAATTATGCGGTCCCGCACGCTGACGCCACTCTTGCCTCTCGGTACACTAAGGGGCGAATCTGTGGCCACAATAAAATGAAAGGTTCTGTCGTGTGTTTGTCGTTTTTTGGTCTCTCCCAGTCGTTTGTCGCGCCTGCCCTCTACATATATGCCCATTTCCAAGCGTCAGCTTTCGCGTCAGCCGAGCAAAGTCGAGACAAGTCGACACATGGAGACACACGATGCTGAGAAACGAAAGCCGCAGACTAGCGCCCTGGCAGCACGGACTGAGACGAGGGGCGAAGGAAAACTATTCGTACCGCGACAGTTCACAGTTTCGAAGATCGCGTTTCGTTACGTGGAATACCCGTAGAAGAAAAAAGTACCTTTTGTGCGGTGGCCGGGAATCGAACCCGGATCAACTGCTTGGGAAGCAACCATGCTGACCGTTACACCACCACCGCGTTGTGCTGCGTCCCACCCACGCCTTGATGTGTCCGCTACCCTCCTGCCATCAGAGGCCGAAGGCGACGGCGCTGTAGGCGCTCAACGCCAGGGCGGAGGTGAGCACATCTGAACGCAGTGCGTAGGTGCTGCTAGGGCGATGTAGCGTAGCTAGAAGCAGAACTGACAGCCGTTGAAAAACTGCCCTTTAATTTACAGCAGGGCGATAAAACAAATATCTAATGTGACGTACTTACTGATGATCCAGAGACGATTCAGCATGTGTGTGCCAATCCAGAAGTAGAAAGCGCCTAAGTATCACAATATTAAGTTGGTTAGTTTGATGCTCGCCTGGAGCCTATCATTAGCTTCCCCTGAGGGCGAAATGCACAGCGTAGCCGTTGCTAGGGAACGGCCTCTTCTGTCGTTTTTTGTTTTCTCTGCGTCAGTGTGAATATTGATAACTACAGTTCTGCTCGTTCCACTAAAGACAGATGGCGACGGAAAACAATGGTGTAAGGCACCATGTTTAAGCTGTGGTTCCCGAAAGTGAGGGTGGGGTGCAACCTCACATCTGACAACTCGTTTTAAATACTCTAAAACCAACGTATTTCCTTCACACAAGAAAAAAAACACGCTAATTTCGCAGTCAGGCTCTGGAGATATACCGAGAAACGACGGTGGAAGAGATTTGGCGCCCACGCGTCAGATTGGCCGAGCGGTCTAAGGCGCCAGATTTAAGCTCTGGTTCCCGAAGGGGAGCGTGGGTTCGAACCCCACATCTGACAATGCATTTTAAATATTCCAAAACTACCAATTTCGTACATGCGGGAAAACAAGTAAATTACGCGGGAACAGGTTCCACAGATACTACGAGAAACGGCAGTGACTATGGTGCTTGCCTTGCAAGTCTGATTGTCTGGCGGCCTGAAAGAATGGAAAGCTGTTAGGAGACATGGCTTTCAGCCACGAGGCCCGGAATCGATTCCCGGTAGCCGAACATTCTTTTGTTTGCTGAGTCTTGGTTATTCTCACGGCATTTACGATATCTTTGGGTTGTGGTTTTTGGGGTCCAAGCATCAGGCGAGCAAACGTGAACGAAAGCAGATATGTGCGTAAATGAGTGTCAGGGCAGTAATAAAGGTGGATGAGACGGTGGATCGGGTATTGGACTGCAGACGTGCCACATTGCGTAGCTCGATAGCTGAGTAAGTTAGAGCGTCGTGCTGTGAACACAAAGGCCACGTATTCGACCGCACCAAGTGCCATTTCATTTTTCTCCCCTAAAAGACAATGCTTCCTCCAGCGACACACTGCCAGGTAAATAACAAGCGATCTTCACAAGAAGTAAGGTGTCTACACGTTGCGCGATACTGTCGCCAACGGCCACACCGCGCGTAGTGCAGCGGTTCTCGTCTGTTCACCGGCGTTAGGAATCGTTGGCCGTGGTTAGTACATGGATGCGTGCTCGGCTGGGAACTCGACGTGCTGTTGCCTTCTTTCATTTTGCATTTTTCCTTCGGCTTCGTTGTTGCTTAGCAATAATTATGCGGTCCCGCACGCTGACGCCACTCTTGCCTCTCGGTACACTAAGGGGCGAATCTGTGGCCACAATAAAATGAAAGGTTCTGTCGTGTGTTTGTCGTTTTTTGGTCTCTCCCAGTCGTTTGTCGCGCCTGCCCTCTACATATATGCCCATTTCCAAGCGTCAGCTTTCGCGTCAGCCGAGCAAAGTCGAGACAAGTCGACACATGGAGACACACGATGCTGAGAAACGAAAGCCGCAGACTAGCGCCCTGGCAGCACGGACTGAGACGAGGGGCGAAGGAAAACTATTCGTACCGCGACAGTTCACAGTTTCGAAGATCGCGTTTCGTTACGTGGAATACCCGTAGAAGAAAAAAGTACCTTTTGTGCGGTGGCCGGGAATCGAACCCGGATCAACTGCTTGGGAAGCAACCATGCTGACCGTTACACCACCACCGCGTTGTGCTGCGTCCCACCCACGCCTTGATGTGTCCGCTACCCTCCTGCCATCAGAGGCCGAAGGCGACGGCGCTGTAGGCGCTCAACGCCAGGGCGGAGGTGAGCACATCTGAACGCAGTGCGTAGGTGCTGCTAGGGCGATGTAGCGTAGCTAGAAGCAGAACTGACAGCCGTTGAAAAACTGCCCTTTAATTTACAGCAGGGCGATAAAACAAATATCTAATGTGACGTACTTACTGATGATCCAGAGACGATTCAGCATGTGTGTGCCAATCCAGAAGTAGAAAGCGCCTAAGTATCACAATATTAAGTTGGTTAGTTTGATGCTCGCCTGGAGCCTATCATTAGCTTCCCCTGAGGGCGAAATGCACAGCGTAGCCGTTGCTAGGGAACGGCCTCTTCTGTCGTTTTTTGTTTTCTCTGCGTCAGTGTGAATATTGATAACTACAGTTCTGCTCGTTCCACTAAAGACAGATGGCGACGGAAAACAATGGTGTAAGGCACCATGTTTAAGCTGTGGTTCCCGAAAGTGAGGGTGGGGTGCAACCTCACATCTGACAACTCGTTTTAAATACTCTAAAACCAACGTATTTCCTTCACACAAGAAAAAAAACACGCTAATTTCGCAGTCAGGCTCTGGAGATATACCGAGAAACGACGGTGGAAGAGATTTGGCGCCCACGCGTCAGATTGGCCGAGCGGTCTAAGGCGCCAGATTTAAGCTCTGGTTCCCGAAGGGGAGCGTGGGTTCGAACCCCACATCTGACAATGCATTTTAAATATTCCAAAACTACCAATTTCGTACATGCGGGAAAACAAGTAAATTACGCGGGAACAGGTTCCACAGATACTACGAGAAACGGCAGTGACTATGGTGCTTGCCTTGCAAGTCTGATTGTCTGGCGGCCTGAAAGAATGGAAAGCTGTTAGGAGACATGGCTTTCAGCCACGAGGCCCGGAATCGATTCCCGGTAGCCGAACATTCTTTTGTTTGCTGAGTCTTGGTTATTCTCACGGCATTTACGATATCTTTGGGTTGTGGTTTTTGGGGTCCAAGCATCAGGCGAGCAAACGTGAACGAAAGCAGATATGTGCGTAAATGAGTGTCAGGGCAGTAATAAAGGTGGATGAGACGGTGGATCGGGTATTGGACTGCAGACGTGCCACATTGCGTAGCTCGATAGCTGAGTAAGTTAGAGCGTCGTGCTGTGAACACAAAGGCCACGTATTCGACCGCACCAAGTGCCATTTCATTTTTCTCCCCTAAAAGACAATGCTTCCTCCAGCGACACACTGCCAGGTAAATAACAAGCGATCTTCACAAGAAGTAAGGTGTCTACACGTTGCGCGATACTGTCGCCAACGGCCACACCGCGCGTAGTGCAGCGGTTCTCGTCTGTTCACCGGCGTTAGGAATCGTTGGCCGTGGTTAGTACATGGATGCGTGCTCGGCTGGGAACTCGACGTGCTGTTGCCTTCTTTCATTTTGCATTTTTCCTTCGGCTTCGTTGTTGCTTAGCAATAATTATGCGGTCCCGCACGCTGACGCCACTCTTGCCTCTCGGTACACTAAGGGGCGAATCTGTGGCCACAATAAAATGAAAGGTTCTGTCGTGTGTTTGTCGTTTTTTGGTCTCTCCCAGTCGTTTGTCGCGCCTGCCCTCTACATATATGCCCATTTCCAAGCGTCAGCTTTCGCGTCAGCCGAGCAAAGTCGAGACAAGTCGACACATGGAGACACACGATGCTGAGAAACGAAAGCCGCAGACTAGCGCCCTGGCAGCACGGACTGAGACGAGGGGCGAAGGAAAACTATTCGTACCGCGACAGTTCACAGTTTCGAAGATCGCGTTTCGTTACGTGGAATACCCGTAGAAGAAAAAAGTACCTTTTGTGCGGTGGCCGGGAATCGAACCCGGATCAACTGCTTGGGAAGCAACCATGCTGACCGTTACACCACCACCGCGTTGTGCTGCGTCCCACCCACGCCTTGATGTGTCCGCTACCCTCCTGCCATCAGAGGCCGAAGGCGACGGCGCTGTAGGCGCTCAACGCCAGGGCGGAGGTGAGCACATCTGAACGCAGTGCGTAGGTGCTGCTAGGGCGATGTAGCGTAGCTAGAAGCAGAACTGACAGCCGTTGAAAAACTGCCCTTTAATTTACAGCAGGGCGATAAAACAAATATCTAATGTGACGTACTTACTGATGATCCAGAGACGATTCAGCATGTGTGTGCCAATCCAGAAGTAGAAAGCGCCTAAGTATCACAATATTAAGTTGGTTAGTTTGATGCTCGCCTGGAGCCTATCATTAGCTTCCCCTGAGGGCGAAATGCACAGCGTAGCCGTTGCTAGGGAACGGCCTCTTCTGTCGTTTTTTGTTTTCTCTGCGTCAGTGTGAATATTGATAACTACAGTTCTGCTCGTTCCACTAAAGACAGATGGCGACGGAAAACAATGGTGTAAGGCACCATGTTTAAGCTGTGGTTCCCGAAAGTGAGGGTGGGGTGCAACCTCACATCTGACAACTCGTTTTAAATACTCTAAAACCAACGTATTTCCTTCACACAAGAAAAAAAACACGCTAATTTCGCAGTCAGGCTCTGGAGATATACCGAGAAACGACGGTGGAAGAGATTTGGCGCCCACGCGTCAGATTGGCCGAGCGGTCTAAGGCGCCAGATTTAAGCTCTGGTTCCCGAAGGGGAGCGTGGGTTCGAACCCCACATCTGACAATGCATTTTAAATATTCCAAAACTACCAATTTCGTACATGCGGGAAAACAAGTAAATTACGCGGGAACAGGTTCCACAGATACTACGAGAAACGGCAGTGACTATGGTGCTTGCCTTGCAAGTCTGATTGTCTGGCGGCCTGAAAGAATGGAAAGCTGTTAGGAGACATGGCTTTCAGCCACGAGGCCCGGAATCGATTCCCGGTAGCCGAACATTCTTTTGTTTGCTGAGTCTTGGTTATTCTCACGGCATTTACGATATCTTTGGGTTGTGGTTTTTGGGGTCCAAGCATCAGGCGAGCAAACGTGAACGAAAGCAGATATGTGCGTAAATGAGTGTCAGGGCAGTAATAAAGGTGGATGAGACGGTGGATCGGGTATTGGACTGCAGACGTGCCACATTGCGTAGCTCGATAGCTGAGTAAGTTAGAGCGTCGTGCTGTGAACACAAAGGCCACGTATTCGACCGCACCAAGTGCCATTTCATTTTTCTCCCCTAAAAGACAATGCTTCCTCCAGCGACACACTGCCAGGTAAATAACAAGCGATCTTCACAAGAAGTAAGGTGTCTACACGTTGCGCGATACTGTCGCCAACGGCCACACCGCGCGTAGTGCAGCGGTTCTCGTCTGTTCACCGGCGTTAGGAATCGTTGGCCGTGGTTAGTACATGGATGCGTGCTCGGCTGGGAACTCGACGTGCTGTTGCCTTCTTTCATTTTGCATTTTTCCTTCGGCTTCGTTGTTGCTTAGCAATAATTATGCGGTCCCGCACGCTGACGCCACTCTTGCCTCTCGGTACACTAAGGGGCGAATCTGTGGCCACAATAAAATGAAAGGTTCTGTCGTGTGTTTGTCGTTTTTTGGTCTCTCCCAGTCGTTTGTCGCGCCTGCCCTCTACATATATGCCCATTTCCAAGCGTCAGCTTTCGCGTCAGCCGAGCAAAGTCGAGACAAGTCGACACATGGAGACACACGATGCTGAGAAACGAAAGCCGCAGACTAGCGCCCTGGCAGCACGGACTGAGACGAGGGGCGAAGGAAAACTATTCGTACCGCGACAGTTCACAGTTTCGAAGATCGCGTTTCGTTACGTGGAATACCCGTAGAAGAAAAAAGTACCTTTTGTGCGGTGGCCGGGAATCGAACCCGGATCAACTGCTTGGGAAGCAACCATGCTGACCGTTACACCACCACCGCGTTGTGCTGCGTCCCACCCACGCCTTGATGTGTCCGCTACCCTCCTGCCATCAGAGGCCGAAGGCGACGGCGCTGTAGGCGCTCAACGCCAGGGCGGAGGTGAGCACATCTGAACGCAGTGCGTAGGTGCTGCTAGGGCGATGTAGCGTAGCTAGAAGCAGAACTGACAGCCGTTGAAAAACTGCCCTTTAATTTACAGCAGGGCGATAAAACAAATATCTAATGTGACGTACTTACTGATGATCCAGAGACGATTCAGCATGTGTGTGCCAATCCAGAAGTAGAAAGCGCCTAAGTATCACAATATTAAGTTGGTTAGTTTGATGCTCGCCTGGAGCCTATCATTAGCTTCCCCTGAGGGCGAAATGCACAGCGTAGCCGTTGCTAGGGAACGGCCTCTTCTGTCGTTTTTTGTTTTCTCTGCGTCAGTGTGAATATTGATAACTACAGTTCTGCTCGTTCCACTAAAGACAGATGGCGACGGAAAACAATGGTGTAAGGCACCATGTTTAAGCTGTGGTTCCCGAAAGTGAGGGTGGGGTGCAACCTCACATCTGACAACTCGTTTTAAATACTCTAAAACCAACGTATTTCCTTCACACAAGAAAAAAAACACGCTAATTTCGCAGTCAGGCTCTGGAGATATACCGAGAAACGACGGTGGAAGAGATTTGGCGCCCACGCGTCAGATTGGCCGAGCGGTCTAAGGCGCCAGATTTAAGCTCTGGTTCCCGAAGGGGAGCGTGGGTTCGAACCCCACATCTGACAATGCATTTTAAATATTCCAAAACTACCAATTTCGTACATGCGGGAAAACAAGTAAATTACGCGGGAACAGGTTCCACAGATACTACGAGAAACGGCAGTGACTATGGTGCTTGCCTTGCAAGTCTGATTGTCTGGCGGCCTGAAAGAATGGAAAGCTGTTAGGAGACATGGCTTTCAGCCACGAGGCCCGGAATCGATTCCCGGTAGCCGAACATTCTTTTGTTTGCTGAGTCTTGGTTATTCTCACGGCATTTACGATATCTTTGGGTTGTGGTTTTTGGGGTCCAAGCATCAGGCGAGCAAACGTGAACGAAAGCAGATATGTGCGTAAATGAGTGTCAGGGCAGTAATAAAGGTGGATGAGACGGTGGATCGGGTATTGGACTGCAGACGTGCCACATTGCGTAGCTCGAATAGCTGAGTAAGTTAGAGCGTCGTGCTGTGAACACAAAGGCCACGTATTCGACCGCACCAAGTGCCATTTCATTTTTCTCCCCTAAAAGACAATGCTTCCTCCAGCGACACACTGCCAGGTAAATAACAAGCGATCTTCACAAGAAGTAAGGTGTCTACACGTTGCGCGATACTGTCGCCAACGGCCACACCGCGCGTAGTGCAGCGGTTCTCGTCTGTTCACCGGCGTTAGGAATCGTTGGCCGTGGTTAGTACATGGATGCGTGCTCGGCTGGGAACTCGACGTGCTGTTGCCTTCTTTCATTTTGCATTTTTCCTTCGGCTTCGTTGTTGCTTAGCAATAATTATGCGGTCCCGCACGCTGACGCCACTCTTGCCTCTCGGTACACTAAGGGGCGAATCTGTGGCCACAATAAAATGAAAGGTTCTGTCGTGTGTTTGTCGTTTTTTGGTCTCTCCCAGTCGTTTGTCGCGCCTGCCCTCTACATATATGCCCATTTCCAAGCGTCAGCTTTCGCGTCAGCCGAGCAAAGTCGAGACAAGTCGACACATGGAGACACACGATGCTGAGAAACGAAAGCCGCAGACTAGCGCCCTGCAGCACGGACTGAGACGAGGGGCGAAGGAAAACTATTCGTACCGCGACAGTTCACAGTTTCGAAGATCGCGTTTCGTTACGTGGAATACCCGTAGAAGAAAAAAGTACCTTTTGTGCGGTGGCCGGGAATCGAACCCGGATCAACTGCTTGGGAAGCAACCATGCTGACCGTTACACCACCACCGCGTTGTGCTGCGTCCCACCCACGCCTTGATGTGTCCGCTACCCTCCTGCCATCAGAGGCCGAAGGCGACGGCGCTGTAGGCGCTCAACGCCAGGGCGGAGGTGAGCACATCTGAACGCAGTGCGTAGGTGCTGCTAGGGCGATGTAGCGTAGCTAGAAGCAGAACTGACAGCCGTTGAAAAACTGCCCTTTAATTTACAGCAGGGCGATAAAACAAATATCTAATGTGACGTACTTACTGATGATCCAGAGACGATTCAGCATGTGTGTGCCAATCCAGAAGTAGAAAGCGCCTAAGTATCACAATATTAAGTTGGTTAGTTTGATGCTCGCCTGGAGCCTATCATTAGCTTCCCCTGAGGGCGAAATGCACAGCGTAGCCGTTGCTAGGGAACGGCCTCTTCTGTCGTTTTTTGTTTTCTCTGCGTCAGTGTGAATATTGATAACTACAGTTCTGCTCGTTCCACTAAAGACAGATGGCGACGGAAAACAATGGTGTAAGGCACCATGTTTAAGCTGTGGTTCCCGAAAGTGAGGGTGGGGTGCAACCTCACATCTGACAACTCGTTTTAAATACTCTAAAACCAACGTATTTCCTTCACACAAGAAAAAAAACACGCTAATTTCGCAGTCAGGCTCTGGAGATATACCGAGAAACGACGGTGGAAGAGATTTGGCGCCCACGCGTCAGATTGGCCGAGCGGTCTAAGGCGCCAGATTTAAGCTCTGGTTCCCGAAGGGGAGCGTGGGTTCGAACCCCACATCTGACAATGCATTTTAAATATTCCAAAACTACCAATTCGTACATGCGGGAAAACAAGTAAATTACGCGGGAACAGGTTCCACAGATACTACGAGAAACGGCAGTGACTATGGTGCTTGCCTTGCAAGTCTGATTGTCTGGCGGCCTGAAAGAATGGAAAGCTGTTAGGAGACATGGCTTTCAGCCACGAGGCCCGGAATCGATTCCCGGTAGCCGAACATTCTTTTGTTTGCTGAGTCTTGGTTATTCTCACGGCATTTACGATATCTTTGGGTTGTGGTTTTTTGGGGTCCAAGCATCAGGCGAGCAAACGTGAACGAAAGCAGATATGTGCGTAAATGAGTGTCAGGGCAGTAATAAAGGTGGATGAGACGGTGGATCGGGTATTGGACTGCAGACGTGCCACATTGCGTAGCTCGATAGCTGAGTAAGTTAGAGCGTCGTGCTGTGAACACAAAGGCCACGTATTCGACCGCACCAAGTGCCATTTCATTTTTCTCCCTAAAAGACAATGCTTCCTCCAGCGACACACTGCCAGGTAAATAACAAGCGATCTTTCACAAGAAGTAAGGTGTCTACACGTTGCGCGATACTGTCGCCAACGGCCACACCGCGCGTAGTGCAGCGGTTCTCGTCTGTTCACCGGCGTTAGGAATCGTTGCCGTGGTTAGTACATGGATGCGTGCTCGGCTGGGAACTCGACGTGCTGTTGCCTTCTTTCATTTTGCATTTTTCCTTCGGCTTCGTTGTTGCTTAGCAATAATTATGCGGTCCCGCACGCTGACGCCACTCTTGCCTCTCGGTACACTAAGGGGCGAATCTGTGGCCACAATAAAATGAAAGGTTCTGTCGTGTGTTTGTCGTTTTTTGGTCTCTCCCAGTCGTTTGTCGCGCCTGCCCTCTACATATATGCCCATTTCCAAGCGTCAGCTTTCGCGTCAGCCGAGCAAAGTCGAGACAAGTCGACACATGGAGACACACGATGCTGAGAAACGAAAGCCGCAGACTAGCGCCCTGGCAGCACGGACTGAGACGAGGGGCGAAGGAAAACTATTCGTACCGCGACAGTTCACAGTTTCGAAGATCGCGTTTCGTTACGTGGAATACCCGTAGAAGAAAAAAGTACCTTTTGTGCGGTGGCCGGGAATCGAACCCGGATCAACTGCTTGGGAAGCAACCATGCTGGACCGTTACACCACCACCGCGTTTGTGCTGCGTCCCACCCACGCCTTGATGTGTCCGCTACCCTCCTGCCATCAGAGGCCGAAGGCGACGGCGCTGTAGGCGCTCAACGCCAGGGCGGAGGTGAGCACATCTGAACGCAGTGCGTAGGTGCTGCTAGGGCGATGTAGCGTAGCTAGAAGCAGAACTGACAGCCGTTGAAAAACTGCCCTTTAATTTACAGCAGGGCGATAAAACAAATATCTAATGTGACGTACTTACTGATGATCCAGAGACGATTCAGCATGTGTGTGCCAATCCAGAAGTAGAAAGCGCCTAAGTATCACAATATTAAGTTGGTTAGTTTGATGCTCGCCTGGAGCCTATCATTAGCTTCCCCTGAGGGCGAAATGCACAGCGTAGCCGTTGCTAGGGAACGGCCTCTTCTGTCGTTTTTTGTTTTCTCCTGCGTCAGTGTGAATATTGATAACTACAGTTCTGCTCGTTCCACTAAAGACAGATGGCGACGGAAAACAATGGTGTAAGGCACCATGTTTAAGCTGTGGTTCCCGAAAGTGAGGGTGGGGTGCAACCTCACATCTGACAACTCGTTTTAAATACTCTAAAACCAACGTATTTCCTTCACACAAGAAAAAAAACACGCTAATTTCGCAGTCAGGCTCTGGAGATATACCGAGAAACGACGGTGGAAGAGATTTGGCGCCCACGCGTCAGATTGGCCGAGCGGGTCTAAGGCGCCAGATTTAAGCTCTGGTTCCCGAAGGGGAGCGTGGGTTCGAACCCCACATCTGACAATGCAT
>NW_025726971.1:0-43114 GCF_021461385.2 Schistocerca piceifrons | reverse complement strand
CGCAATCAGTCAGACACGGCTATCAAAAATCAGAGTCGAATGGTACATCATCGTGCGTGTCGCCGTACACGTACAGTACAATGCAACAACAATGCGTCTTCATGGCACGTTCATTTCAACGTCACTCACACACCTCCACGCTGCAGTTACGTCGCACCATTGTCAAACTCGGCGTACAGCAAAGGGAATAGTGGGCGGCAAACAAAAACCACAAAAAAAAACAACATTTCACATTTCACCCTCGCCATGTATGATGTGCAAAAAACAAACCCGCAAACGGCCGTCGTTACGGTGACACAAAAGTCGGCGATCGCACTGTCCCCCCTCGCAGACAGGTAACACACACACCAACAACACCAAATGGGTCAAAAACCACGCCAACGAGGCGTGCCACCATTCCACGCCACGGCGACCAACCTCGTGGCCGTACCCCGCGCAACACGCTTTGACGCGCCCCCCCACCCACAATCAAAATGCACACATACATCACAGCCGTCCACACAAACAACAACAACAATTCCGCCCTTCCCGCAAAAGGCAAGTTGGTGGCCCTGAAAAGGGCCGTTTTGCCGCTCTCGCAACGGAGGAGCATTCTCTCTCCATCCTTCCTTCCGTTCCAGAGCCACCTCCTTACTTGGAGCTCGTGTACTTGGTCACCGCCTTCGTGCCCTCGCTCACGGCGTGCTTGGCCAGCTCGCCAGGCAGCAACAGCCGCACAGCGGTCTGGATCTCGCGGGACGTGATGGTCGAGCGCTTGTTGTAGTGCGCCAGGCGAGAAGCCTCGGCCGCAATGCGCTCGAAAATGTCGTTCACGAAGCTGTTCATGATGCTCATCGCCTTCGACGAGATGCCCGTGTCAGGGTGCACCTGCTTCAGCACCTTGTAGATGTAGATGGCATAGCTCTCCTTCCTCTTGCGCTTCTTCTTCTTGTCGCCCTTCGAAATGTTCTTCTGCGCCTTGCCAGCCTTCTTGGCGGCCTTCCCGCTAGTCTTGGGCGGCATCTCGAACCAACGTACGGCGGCAGCAGCAACACCAGTAGCAAGCGCTCCGCTCTAGTCAGCGTCTCCCCACACAGTTTTTTTTTTTTTTTTTTTTTTTTTTTTTTTTTTTTTTTTTTTAACTTTCATTCCTCCACCGGAAGGGTGGGGCGGGCTCATGGAGGGCTTAATGCCGCTTTGGAGCCTTATCTTATTCTTATGTTATTCTGTTGTGGCACTTTTTATTTCATAGTTTGGGTAGTCTTGTTCAAATTTTCTATTTTCTATTCCTGTATGTATATATATAATTATTAATATTTTGCTATATTATTATTTTGTTAGTTGGTTTGTTGGATTTGGGGACTATACACAGCCCTGACATTTGCCTTACAGCTGAGGGAAACCCCATAAAACCTCAGCCAGGGTTGGGTGTCATTCCTGTTTCTTTCTGTCTCTTAATTAGTCTGGCATGATGTGGAACTGCAGGTGCTCTGGGAGTTGTTTTCCTGTCGTAACTGTTTCTAAATCCTTGTGTTTTCCGGGGTGAATTTGTTCTGTTGCTATTGCGGCGATTTGTGGTGGGTAAGGATACTTGTAGCGTGGTAGATTGAGGTGGAATGGTGGTTTGATGATTATGTCTTTTATTGTCTCGTTCGTGATTAGTCTATTGTCACCGTATGTAGCTATCTGTTTTATTAATCGTTCTTCCATTGAGTCTGTATCGAGGGTTGTGTGCAGTGTTGCCGTTCTTTCTCTTGGTTTTCTTGCTAGTGTCCTTAGCATTCTTCTATCTGTGGATTTAATTCGGTTACATTGTGTTACATTTCCGCACCATGCTATTCCTGCATACTCTAGTATTGGTCTTACGTACATTTTATATATATGTAGCACTATTGGTGTTGCTGCACCTCCGTTTCTATGTTGTAGTAGTTTGATTTTGGCTAGTTTTGTGCTGGCTATTCCTATTTTTTGTGTTGTGTTGGTCTTCCAATTGAGTAGGTTATCAATCTCTAGTCCTAGGTATTTGGCTGTCTTCTTTGGTTCTACTTTTTGTCCCCAGAGTGTTATTTCAATGTCTTCTGGGTTTTGTTGTTTAAGCTGTGTGAAGTTTCTGTGGTGGATTATTAGTAGCTGCGATTTGGTCGGGTTTGGCCTAATTCTCCATGCAGACATCCATTCTTCTAATGATTTAATGTATCTGCTGGTTTTCTTTGATAACATTTCGGTTGTTGGGGCGTGGCACCAGAACGCTGTGTCATCAGCATATAGGGCAAGTTCTTCATTTAGTCCAACTGGCTTTGGTATATCTGATGTATATATATTATATAAGAGTGGCGATATGATTGCCCCTTGTGGCACTCCTGCCAGTGGTCTGAGTGTCTCTGATAGTTTGTCCCCTACTTTTACTTTTATGTCCCTTTCTGTAATGATGTTTTTTATTAGTTTTACTATTTCTAATGGGATGTCGTTTTTAATTAGTTTGTGTAGGAGCCCTAAGTGCCATACTTTATCGAAGGCTCTCTCTATGTCGAGTAGCAGCGCTGCTACTACATTTCCTGTATTTATGGCTTCGGTGCTATTGCTGATAAGGCGGAAAATTGGGTCTATTGTACTTTTATTCTTCCTAAATCCGCTTTGCTCTTTTGGTAGAATTTGTCGTTTTTCTGCAAATTTTTGTATTCTATTAGTGAGTATTGATTCGAAGGTTTTGCCTATTACTGGCAGTAATGTTATAGGTCGGTATGACTTTGGGTCATGTTTTGGTTTTTGGGGCTTCGGCAGCATCTTAACTTGTGCATCTTTCCACTGTTGTGGCGTTTTCTGCAGTTTGAGTACGGCGTTGAATAGGTTTTTGAGTGGTGGTATGATTATTTCCTGTGGTATCAGCCTTAGGTGGTGTCGTGTGATGCCATCCGCGCCGGGTGCTGTTACTTTCCCGCATGCTATTGCTGTTTCAATTTCCTTTGATGTGATGTCTTGTATGAGTTTTGTTTGATCTTTGTCATATACGATGTTTTGCGGCTCCTCTAGTGTTCTTGTTGTTTCGGTTTCTATTGTTTTTTCTGTTTCTTCGTTAAACCTCTCGTCTTGAGGATGTGTGTATATTTCCTTAAGCACTTTCATAAATTCATTGGCTTTCTTCTCTTCGCATGGTATAATATCTCCGTTTATTATTAGTGGTGGGTCTTGGTTTTGCTTTTCGTGTGTAATGCGTTTAAATTTTTTCCAAAAGTCTGCTGGGTTTTTGGGATCTAGTTTCTGAATCTTGTTGTTGAGGGTTCTGGCTCTGTGTTGTCTCAGTAAGAATTTAACTTGATCATTTAGTCGGTTCCACTGGTTTTTTATTGTTGGGTCACGGTTTACTTTGAATTGCGTATATACTTTTCGTTTTTGTTTTATAAGTTCTAGTATATTTGCAGGAATCCTTTCGCCTCCTTCTATAACTCTTCGTGTTGGGGCGCTGGTTTCGATGGCATCACTGATTACTGTCTTGATGTGGTCGTTCAGTTTCTCCATTTCTTCCTGGTTTCTGATCTGTTCGTGTGTTGTCCTTATGTTTTCTTTGATGTAGGTAATGTATTTATTTTTGTCTATGTTTTTTCTGTCTTTGTATGTTTTTGTTGTCGGTTTCATTCTTTCTGGGTTTAGAGCTGTGGTGGTCGTTAGGAGTGGGAGGTGGTCGCTTCCTATGCTGTCTCCAATGTCTACGTCTCCTATGTGCCTAGCTAAGTCTGTTGTGTGTAGTATGTGGTCTGGTGTCGAGTCTCCTGTGTGGTTTATGAACGTGGGCTTGGTGTTATGCATTTTCAGAATGTGTGGATTTTCTTCTAGCAGTTCTTCCAGTTGTCTTCCGTTTCTATTTGTCCGTTTGTCTCCAAAGTTAATTGATCTTGCGTTGAAGTCTCCTAGAATTATGCTGGGCCCTAAGTTACAGATGTGTTTTAGTAGATCCTTTGGGATTTCTTCTGTAGGAGGGACATATATAACTGCGATGTGGATTGCTCTAAATGGCTTGGCTGCTACTTTTATTACTATTGCTTTGTGCTTGTCGAAGCATCTTGGCAGTTCAACCTCGGCGGTCGCTAACTTTTTGTGGTGTACAATCGCTATTCCGCCATGTGCCCATCCTCTGTGTCTCGCTTCGGTCACGTCATCTTTGCGATAGCATATATAGTCTAGTATGTTTATTGGTGCTTGCCCCACCCTAGTTTCTGTCATCCCCAGTAGTTGGATCTTTTCCTGCTTGATTAATTGTTCGATTAGTGGTTTTTTGGTATTGCAGCCATTCGCATTTACAAACCCTATTCTAGTACCCATCCTATTGGTGCTAGCGAACTTGCTGTTTTTCTGTTTGTTTGTTATCTTCCCCTACAGTGTCTCGGTTGCTCTCTGTGTGGTAAATACTGAAATGAATGCGGTTCCACGCTTGAGATACATTCATTTCTCGTCTGAAGAATGTCTTGGAGATGTCTTTCATGGCGGTTACAACGAGTTGCTTTCGGTCAGGGAGTATGTTTATAAGTGCCATCGTTGTCGCTCGGAGGAAGTCCTCACACACTACCATTTGTATTTTTTGCTTGTCGTCTGTTGTTTCACCCATCGGTTCATCTGTGCAGACGATCTTGGCTGTGGCTTCTATTGACACTGGTGTTTTTGGTCGTTTTGGGCATTTGATGTCCGTTGATAGATGTTGTCCGCCGCAGTTGACACAGGTTGGTTTATTTATGTCTTTCTGGCAATTTGCTATGGTGTGTGGCCCTCCGCATCTGTTGCAAAGCGGTTTGCTTTTGCAATTCTCGGTAGTGTGTTCAAATGTGTGGCACCTTGCACACTGAGCCGGTTGTGGTGGTGGTACATGGGACTGTTCTACTGGATGGAATTTGTGAAAGATTCTAAAATGGTTGTTGAGCAGGTTGTCTACTGTTGTTTTGTTTCGGGTTATGACCCTTATTTTTTGTATAGGTTTCCCATATTCTCTCGAGGTTATTCTTTTTACTTTCGTGTACTCAAGCCCTTGGTTTGTTAATTCGTCCTCTATGTCCTTTTCCGTAACATCATGGGTTACCTTAGTTATCACCACGCTGAGTGATGGTTCTGCGGTCTGTTTGGCTTGTGTTTGTCTGTTGAGCTTTTGTATTCTCGTTGCCTTCGCTTCTGGTCTGTATTGGGTGCATATGGTCCTATGGATGATTGTTTCGATGTCAGGGTGGAAGCTTGTAACTATTGCTGTGCGGTTTGGGTACACGACCATGTCTTGTACGTGTTGCAGTACGTTTAGTATTTTGAATTGTTCATACAGCGACTTCTGTGTTTCTCCTGTGTTGAGATTTTCAATTTTTATTTTGATTTCCTCCCTGGTTTGTGTTTCCGGTTGTATCTGCGTGTCCGTTTTGTCTGCCGTGTTTCTTCGGGTGCGTTTGTTGGTTACTGTCTCCCATTCCCGGTCGTCATCATCTTGTTCGTCAGTTTTTCCGTGTGTCTCTGTCGTTTCTTGTGTGTTCTGATGGAGTGGAGCGTTGTCTTGCGGCTGGGGTCTGTCGATCGGTGCGTCTTTATTTGTTGTTTGTGGCGTTTTTGTCGCTTTTGGTTTTGTGTCCGCGGGTTTTTTTGGTCTTGGTTTTGAGCTAGCGGTCGTCTTCCTCGCGCGTTTGCGGTCTCCAGTTTGTAGACATTCGTCGTCCGTTGTGTCAGAAAGCATTTTGTCTGAGGCGTGGGCGGGTGCAGGTTCGTGACTTGGCGGTGGCATCAATTCTTGGTCCTGTGTCAGTGGCAGGGTTGGCTTTGTGTTCGCAGTCGTCATCGTCGGTGCAGAATTGTCACCTGCGATGATTATGCGTGAGCTTTCGTACGCGCTGGTAGTCGCTTGGGACGACATGTCGTCCTTCCGCGTGTTGTGGCTCTAGTTTTCAATGAGGTGTAGTGTAGTGTAGTGGTCTCCCTCCTAGTGTGTGTAGTGTAAGACTCTCCCTACTATTCTAGCCTTTGCGCTGCAAGCGCGGGCTGGTCTGTCCGCAGACAGGGCCCTGACTTGCGACAATCCCTGACTATCGGTTTCCCTACGTTCCAGCTTTCCAGAACATCTCGCCTAGCTGTGTTGGGAAACACGACAATTTGCTTTTATTCGTTTGAGTGAACTCAGGTCGGGAGTGTGCTTACACTTCAGTGGAAGGCATTTCCCGCTTCCTTTGTTCGCTCTTTGTGTTCTCGAGGCTCGAGGCTAGCAGCACAGAGTCCGCGTCGCAGCGAGTCAAGAGTGGCACCCGCCGCCAGCCGCCGCCGCACCTTTACCAGCTCGCCCTGTTGCGGCCGCCGACCAATGGGGCGCGCGCGCAACCGGCCGCCGCACCCGAGCCCATAAAGCACCCCCACCCCGGCTGCGCCGGCACGCACTCCGCTGCTCGACTCGCTGCCGCTCGCACCGGTCGTTTTCGTTTCCTTCTCGTGTGCACCGTCGCTAGCCCATCGCCATGTCCGGACGCGGAAAGGGAGGCAAAGTCAAGGGCAAGTCAAAGTCCCGCTCAAGCAGGGCTGGGCTCCAGTTCCCGGTCGGCAGAATCCACCGCCTCCTGCGCAAGGGAAACTACGCAGAGCGCGTCGGCGCCGGGGCGCCCGTCTACCTCGCCGCCGTCATGGAGTACCTCGCGGCTGAGGTGCTCGAGCTGGCCGGAAACGCGGCCCGCGACAACAAGAAGACGCGCATCATCCCGCGCCACCTGCAGCTTGCCATCCGCAACGACGAGGAGCTCAACAAGCTCCTGTCGGGCGTCACCATCGCACAGGGTGGTGTCCTACCCAACATCCAGGCCGTCCTGCTGCCAACGAAGACCGAGAAGAAGGCCTAAAGGAGGCCAGGCAATCGCAGCGCCGCGTGCTCCCCTGCACGCAACGCGCTTTGCCGGCTCGGCTCGGCCCGGCCCACAACAATCGGCCCTTTTCAGGGCCACCACACAAACCTACGTCCAAAGCAAAATTTCAGTCGTCCTCGCCGCACCTTGTTTTGTTTCAACTTTGCACTTTCACAGCACAGCCGCCGCCGGCGCACGTCCGCCATCTTGTCGTCCACACAGCCCGCACACACACACACACACACACACACACACACACACACACACACACATTTTGCACGGTCGCAGAGTCGCCTTCCAAACGACAACGGCAGCAATAATGACCATTGTTAAAGGGAGGCGTGTCGACACACCGCCCTCCACTCCCGCGCGCAACGGCCGTCGACACGAACGAAACAGCTGATCCGGCCGCCTATGCCCACACGCCTTGCCTCGGAAACCCCAACGCCGCCGCAAACACACAGAGCCAAACCACGCAAGCAAATAATTACCGCCTCTCTCGCACAACAACACACAGCCCGCCATCTCCGTCGCGATCGATACAAAGACACACAATAACAAACACAAACGAAGCAGCTCCACACACAGCCAGCCACATGACACGTTTCCTTTCCTTCTCCCCTCCCAGCCACATCACGTCGCTCAAACGGAAAGAAAGAAAGAAACAAACAAACAAACAAACAAACAAACAAACGAACAACACAGCGCACACACACGCAGCAACAACAACAACAACAACACAGACTCTTTCGCACTTTTCAACTTCCGAACAGTGTGGTGGCCCTGAAAAGGGCCGTTTTCTAGTCTCTCCCACCCACAAGCACGGCCGCGGGAAGGCCAGCGCCCGCTGCGACGCAGCCTAACCGCCGAAACCGTACAGGGTGCGCCCCTGCCTCTTCAGGGCGTACACCACGTCCATGGCCGTCACAGTCTTGCGCTTGGCGTGCTCAGTGTACGTCACCGCGTCGCGGATCACGTTCTCCAGGAACACCTTCAGCACCCCGCGGGTCTCCTCGTAGATCAGACCAGAGATGCGCTTCACGCCGCCCCTGCGAGCCAGGCGGCGGATGGCGGGCTTCGTGATGCCCTGGATGTTGTCGCGCAACACCTTGCGGTGCCGCTTGGCGCCACCCTTGCCGAGCCCCTTTCCTCCCTTGCCGCGGCCTGTCATCCTTCCTTCCTCGGGCAAAGCAAAACGTGCACAAACAGCAGCTGCAGCGGCTGGCGAGTCGGCTACGGTCTGCGCCCAGCGCGCCCGCCGCCCCCCTATATAGACTCTGGCCCGCCCTCCCCCCACCACGCGCAACCGAGGGCATATAAGCGCAGCACGGAGGCGCGCGGGCCCGTTGTCAAGGCAGCACCGGACGCCGCGCCGCACCTAACCTCCACGCACGCCGCTCCGCTACCGCCAACGCTACCGCCATGGCCCGCACAAAGCAAACGGCCCGCAAGTCCACCGGCGGAAAGGCGCCGCGCAAACAGCTCGCCACCAAGGCGGCGAGGAAGAGCGCGCCCGCCACCGGAGGCGTCAAGAAGCCCCACCGCTACAGGCCGGGCACCGTCGCCCTGCGAGAAATCAGGCGCTACCAGAAGAGCACAGAGCTGCTCATCCGCAAGCTGCCATTCCAGCGCCTAGTGCGCGAGATCGCCCAGGACTTCAAGACCGACCTGCGCTTCCAGAGCTCCGCAGTCATGGCCCTGCAGGAGGCCAGCGAGGCCTACCTCGTCGGCCTCTTCGAAGACACCAACCTGTGCGCAATCCACGCCAAGCGCGTCACCATCATGCCCAAGGACATCCAGCTCGCGCGCCGCATCCGCGGCGAGCGCGCCTAAACCGCGCCGCGGCACCGCACCGCACAAACAAAAACGGCCCTTTTCAGGGCCACTAACATCTCTCCGTCGCGAGCAAACTTTGTCGGTCGCCTGCCTCTCGCCCCGCAACCCAAAAACAAAAACCACCACTTCCCGTCCGTCCGCCACACACACCCGCTCACTCTGCCTGCCTGCTAGCAGCGCGCAACAATCACACATCATCCCTCCCCGGCGCTCAAAGCGCACAATACCCAACGGCCGACGTCACACCGCACGGGTGGCTGGCCGGCCGCCGCTTTCGTTTCGAAAACAAAAAAAACCCGCACTCCACTCCGACGGCCAACGGCCAGGCAGGCGCGCTCGCTCGCTCTACACGCCACCGAAATCCCCGCCGACTCCTTCCACATCTCAACGTGCCCCCCGTTGCAAAACATAACACACACAAAGAAACAAAACAAAGACCAGACACGACTAGACAAGACACACATCCGAGAAGAACGAACGCAGGCAAGCCAACCAACGTATTCAAACAAAACAACGTGACAGAAAACCAACCGTCGGCCGCCGCCACAAACACGGCGACAATCAACCACGACAACAACAACACCGCTTACCGCTACCGCCGCCCACACCCGCCACCGACCCCCGCAATCAAACCACCACGGCACGCAAACAGCATCCCCACGGGCATACAGACAGACACCCACACCAAACGCAACACGACAATCAAAACCTTCCCCGACGTGCTTTGATGGCCCTGAGAAGGGCCGTTTTGGGCCGCGCGTCTCTTGCGCGCCACTAGACGACGACGGGGGGTGGGGACGACGGGGTCAAGCGCCAAACCCTTCCTTTCCCATCTCTTTCTCCTCTACTCTACTCTACTTCTTCTTCTTGGGCGAAGCCTTCGCCTTAGACGGCGTCGTCGCCTTCTTCGGGCGCGGCGCCTTCGGCTTCTTCGTCGGAACCTTGGCGGCCTTCTTCGCCTTCGACGGCGACTTGGCCTTGGCCGGCTTGGCCGCAGCCGCCTTCTTCGCACCCGCGGGAGCGGCCGACGCCGCAGACGCCTTCTTGGCGGCGCCCGCCTTCCGACCGGTCGCCGCCTTCACGCCACCAGCCTTCTTTGCGCCGGCCGCACGGGCGCCCTTCTTCTCCTTGCTGGCCGGAGCGGCGCGCTTCTTCTTGGCACCGCCAGCACGAGCCTTGCCGCCCTCGGCCGCCCCCCCGCCGCCGGCGCCGGCAAGCTTGAACGAGCCGGACGCGCCCTTCCCCTTCGTCTGCACCAGCTCGCCCGCCACGACGGCCGACTTGAGGTACTTCTTGATAAACGGCGCCAGCTTCTCCGCGTCCAGCTTGTAGTGCGCGGCTATGTACTTCTTGATCGCCTGCAGCGACGACCCGCCGCGCTCCTTCAGACTCTTGATGGCGGCCGTCACCATCTCAGAGGTGCGCGGGTGCGCAGGCTTGGCGCGCGGCTTCTTCGCAGACGACGCAGACTTGGCCTTCTTCGTAGTGCCGGTGGCGGCGGGTGCCGCAGCAGTCTCGTTCGTAGCCGCCTGATCTGCCATTTCGACGACGCGCGTAACACACAGCGAGAGCGAGAGCGAGAGCGAGCGGGACGGCAGGCACGCAAGCACAGCACAGCACGGCAGAGCAGAGCAGAGAATCACTTTTTTTTTTTTTTTTTTTTTTTTTTTTTTTTTTTTTTACCTGTGTGGTGTCGTTGCCGAAGTGCTACCGCCTTTGGCGGCTGGACTTCCAAGGTTGAAAGGTAGGTTTTGGATATCTTTATTGTCATCTTTTGTAGGACTTTGGGCTCACAGGGGTCCTTTGTGCCCTACATGCCTTAGCTTCACTTTTTTATTGTGTTGTGAGGGCCCTAGGAACCTTGACTTTATGCCAGGGTTCAGGTTGGATGGTTGCGACTCCTTCGAGTTGCCTTGTCGATAACCTTAAGTCGTCTATTTTGTTGATGAGTCGCTGGACATGTAGTTGGATTACTTGATCTATCGGTGAGACCTGCAGTTCATCATGTAAGGAAATAATTCGGGACCACCTGGGCGCTTTGAGTATGATCCGTAGACACCGGTTTTGTAAGCGTTGTAGTTTGCGGATGTTGGTGGTGGATGTGATTCCCCACGTAGCGCAACCATATAACATCATCGGGAGTATTGTCGCGCGGTAGATGCGGAGCTTCGTTGCTACATTCATCTCAGTGCTTGCTAAGAAGGGGTAGAGTCCATGGATGGCGCGAATGAGTTTGAGGCGTTTGTCGGTAACGTGGGCTGAAAATGTAAGTTTATGGTCCAGGGTGACCCCTAAATACTTCGTTGTGGTGGACCAATCGATGGCGTGGTTATTGATCTGGAGGCGGAGGTGAAGAATCGGTCTCCGGCGAGTGAAGAGTATGGCCTTCGTCTTAAGTGCGTTGATCGTGATTTTGTTGTCAGTTGCCCACAAGAGGAGGATATCGATCTGGTGCTGCAAGCGGGTGATGGCTGTATCTAATGAACGGCTACTGGTAAGAAGAGCCGTATCATCAGCGAATTGTGCGAGCATGATGTTCGGCAGTTTGGGCATGTCATTCACGTAAATGGTGAACAGGATGGGCGAGAGTACCGATCCTTGCGGTATGCCGTCTGAGAGAGGTTTGGTGTCTGAGTGTTGTTCGGCCTGTTGGACGTAAAAACGGCGGTCGGTCAGGAAGCTGTCGATGATCTTGATGTAGCAGGTTGGGATGTCGGTGGTGTTCCGGAGTTTACTTAAGAGCTTCTCTCGCCACACCTTGTCAAAAGCTTGTTGGACATCCAGGAAAATGGCTGCTGTATAGTGGTTGAGGTTGATTTGGTTTGTAAGGTGTTCCGAGATCCGGAGCAGCTGGATTTCAGCGGAAAGTTTGGGTTGAAAGGCAAATTGGTCAGGTCGAATGACGTCGTTTTCCAAGAGGGGCGGCTTGATGCGGGCCAAGATGACACGTTCAAACGTTTTGCCCATCGTGGAGAGGAGACTGATTGGTCGGTGGTGCTCAGGCTGGAGTAGGTCCTTACCCGGTTTCGGGATGGGTATAATCTTGGCCAGTTTCCATTGTGGTGGGAAATGCTCCTTCAGCAGGCATTCGTTGAATATTCTCGTAAGTAGCACTAGCGGTTTCCGTGGGAGGTGTTTTAGGTGGTCGTTCGATATTCCGTCAGGCCCAGGAGCTGATGTGGAGTGTAAGTGCCTGAGAATGCGACGAATTTCCCTTGGCGACGTCAGTTCTGGCCGGTCTCCGCTGGGGTGTTGTCTTATGTGGTGTGCCTCTGCCCGAGTGCGCGCGTCCTCTTCCTCATCGTTCTCAAAGTCTGCAAAATTCAGGCGTGATTGCGTTTCGTAAGTTTCCGCGAAAAGTTCGGCCTTTTGGAGGTTGTCAAAGATTAGGTTGGTGCCATCCGTGAGCGCCGTTTTTGGTGGCTTGGGTTTCTTGATATTACGGATGAGTGCCCATTCATCGCGCGATAGGTGTTGGATTTGTGCCATCCGGTCCTCCCATAGTTCGGCGCGCCATTCCTTGCAACGCCACGTGAGTTCTCTGGAGAGCTGGTGCATTTCTCGTCTATATGCTGGGTTGCGAGTTTGTTGCCATTTTTTACGGGCTCGATTCTTCAAATATTTCAAGTCTTGCAGTGCCGGCGGCAGTGGGTCGCGATATGGTGTCGAGAAGAGTAACTTCGTGGAGGCCTGGTGAGCGGCCTTCTTGATTTTCGAAGTCAGACGAGTGATGGCGTCGTCGAGTTGCTCCGGTGTTTCTAATGGCTCCGTGGGGCGCACATTGTTGTTTAGCCACCTGGCATAGGATATCCAGTCTGTGGAGACTTTCGTTTTCGGTGGCAATATTGGAAGAGCTCCAGACAGTGTTCCGAGAACAGGTTGGTGGTCAGAAGTCAAGTCATTGATCGTCTGGAGTGACAGATCGGGATTCATGTTTTTGATTATGGCCACATCTAGGACATCCGGCTGATGGCGTGGAACAGTAGGCAGGTAAGTCGGTTCTTCAGGACCTTGTGTGAATGCGTGGAGCCGAATTTCAAGTTCGTAGAGACGGGTGCCTTTGGCGTTCGTCTGCCGCGAGTTCCATGCTACATGCTTCGCATTAAGATCCCCACAAAGGAGGACTCTGTCGTATCGATCAAAGATAGAGATAAAGTCTTCATCTGTGAAGGCTGCGCCAGGGCTCAAGTAGGCTGCGACGAACGTGAGCTTCCCGTGTATGGTGGCGATCGTGACTGCTGTGGCTTCCAGACTCGTCATGTCAGGCAAGGTTTCGAGAGAGTGAGTGAGGGAAGATCGCAGGTAGATTGCTGTACCTCCACCGCGCCGATTGTGGCGGTCAGTGCGGTATCCCACCATGTTGCGAATGTTGAAGGTTTGGGTGGGTCGCAGATGCGTTTCGGACAATAGTAGCACATCAATTTTGTGGTGTTCGACGAAGTCGGTGAGTTCTACTTTCTTGGGAGCGACGCCGTTGGCGTTAAAAAAGCAGAATGTAAGGTTTCTGTGTTGATGCCGCTCTTGATCCATGTTAGTCGGTGAAAAAGGCCATGATTCCTTCCAGTAGAGTGAGTAGTTTGGATAACAGATCCGGTGCGTCGTTGAATTTGCGGGCTGTATCTGCTAAGATGGCAAAGACGTTCTTCGTTTTTAGTAAGTTGATGATGGAGCCCATGTTAGATAGCGCGGCGATGATATCGGGCAGTCCGAGGGCGTTGTCCGTCGATCGTTGCTGCTGTTGTTGCTGGCGAAGATCGTGCAGACGTTGGCGCGCCGTGTTTTTCGGTCTAGTTGGTTGTTGCTGGGTTGGTGTTTGAAATAACGACGATGCAGCCGTCCAGGGTGTTCGGAGAGATGGGAAGTCCTTCGGAGTCGCCGCAAACGACGGCTGTGGTGGTTGTTGGGGCTCCTTGGATGGTGGAGGTCGCAGTTGGTAGGCGTGTATCGCCTTCTGAAATTCAGGGCAACCACGCCAAGTCCCAGGGTGGCCTTCTTGGCGACAGTTTGCGCAGATGGGTGGTTCTGTTCGTGGCTTGGTACAATCCTTTGCGTGGTGGTGGCCGCCACAGCGTACACACCTGACCGGCATCTGACAGTACCGGCCAGTGTGGTTGAATTTGAGGCATTTCTTGCACTGGGCAGGCCCATCAAGTGGCTTGTAGTCTTCCACCTTAATTCTGGTATGGAAGAGGTATTGTACGTCGTAGATGGTGCGGCTTTTCTGTCCATGTGGCAGAGATACACAGTAAGCCGACTGTGGAATCAGTTTCTTGGAGGTCAGGTCTCGTTTCTTGAACTGGTGTACGTTCGTGACTGTGAATTGCATGTGGCGAAGTTCGGCGGCGAGTTCGTCTTCGGTAATTTCCTCTGGGATATTCTTGAGGACCACTTGGAGTTCTCTGTCTTCTGCTGCTTGGTGGGTGAAATAGGGCATGTTGATGGAATGGAGGTAGTCCAGTGCTGCTCGTTGGTCTGCCAGCGTTTCAAAGTGGTATTTGATCTGATTATTTTTGTAGATCGCCTTGAGTGGTCCGCTGATCTTCTGCTTTAATTGAACGTTTAGTTCCAGGTATTTTCCAGTGTAGTTGATTGTCACAGGTGGTATTCTCGGTTTCGGCGGCGGCAGAGCTGTGGCGTCCTGAGTATTTGTGTCGTTAGGCTGAGGCTGGTGTTGGTCTTCCATTGCTGGGTCCTGTTGCTGTAGTGGTGCGTAGTAGTTGGTGGTGGGTACAGCTCGTTGTTCCGTCTGCATGGGGGTATTTTCTTCGGCTTTCCTGCGTTTGGTGCCTTTCCGGCGGCGTCTGACTTCCTGGAATGGTGCATCAGAGTCGCTGGATTCGTCCTGATAGTCCATGGCATTGTGTTGTTCCGTCGGATTGTGACTCTTCGTTCGGCAGTCGTCAGAAGATGAGTTGGCACTGGTGGTTGGGCCGTCCTGCTCCCGCCGTCTTGCGAGTTCCTTTGCTCGTGCGTCGCGGTCGCGGCGGAGTTGTTCCAGTTTCTCTTGAATCATCGCAGTGCATAAGTCTTCAGGCGTGGGGGCCGGTGGGGCGGGGTGTCGCGGTCGAGCGCCCTGAGTGGTCCTGCTCGCGAGTTCTACCTCAGCCCTGTGTGTCTGTTCTGGCCTAGAGGAACGCGGGCTTGCCACCCGCGGGTGGGGCCCTGGCTCCTCGTCGTCCCCTACTCTATTCATCCTACAAGTGCGGCTAGTCCGCACTATCTTGCCTACACTCTATGTCGGTCCTATAACACGACAAATTGCTTAGTACTCGCTAAGAAGCAAGTGAATCGCAGAGTTTTGTAGCTCTCGATAGCGGCGAGTCGCACAAGGCTTCCACACGCACTACGATCGCTAAGGGACTCCAACCCTTTCTTGCAGAGAATCACAAGGGCCCAGCCAGTGTCGCGGGCGGGCGCGGACGGCCGAGAGAGCGGCCGCCACTCTGCGCGCCGCCGCGCCGCGCCTCCCGCGCTTGCTACCGCCCAACGTCCGACAGCCTGTGCGGAGCAGCCCCAAAGCTGCGCCACAACCGCCCGCGCCTTTCAAACCACCGAGGATGGGGCTACACACAGCCACACCACAGTCGCCAACCAGTCGCCACGGCAGCGCCGCAAACCACGGCCAAACTGCAGCTACCGCGCGCTACAGCCTGGGTCGGCCCGCCGAGAATCGCCGCCCCCGCCCAAATGCCGCCCCCACAGCCCCAGCCGACGACCCGCCACAATGGCCAAACCTTCGGCAAAACTCCCACACCGTCGCCGCGGCAGCCCGGCCAGCGCGGCCGGCGCCACAGCCACACAAGCCGAGGCGTGCGGCGATGACGGCCGTGCAAACGCGCCTCCGCCGCCCCATCGCCTTCCGTCGCCCTCCCGCCGTTTCCCGATCGGCCCGCAGCCGTCGGGCCACATCGCGCGCCGTCCTCCTCCTCTCGCCCGCCAACATTCACAGCCGTTTCTCAACAATTGCCCGCCGCAAACGGACGCCGCCTGCGCAACAGGCGCCGCCGCCCCTCGCCGCTTCCGACCCAACCCCTCGACCGAGGCAAACCGCAATCCGAATCTACAGACCAACCCAATCTGCCGTCAGCACACACGACAGCCGACCTTACACGTTGCGCGTTACACATTACGTTTACACGTCTAGGTTAGGTTCGGTTAGGTTAGGTGGACGTGGGTTAGGTTAAGGGGACTTGGGTTAGGTTAAGCGTCAAACTTAGGTTAAGCATTCAAACACGTCAGGCGTCAGAGGTTAGGTTAGGTTAGGTTAGGTTAGGTTAGGTTAGGTTAGGTTACGTTAGGTTACGTTACACGTTAGGTTAAGGGGTCAGTGCTAGGTTAAGAAGCGTCAAACGTAGGTTAAAAAAGCGTTCAAAACGTGAGGCGTGAGCCGCCGGACAGCTTACCTTACGTAGACGTTTGGGGCTCACAGGCTGAGCTCACCTCACCACACCACAGGTTAGGTTCGGTTCGGTTCGCTCGGCTCAGCGTAAAGCGCCGAGGTCAGGGTTACGTTCGTTCACCTTCGGGCGCCACACTTTCGGTTGAAAGGTCGCGACGGGACGACGTCGGCAGGCACCGCCGCAAACGGACAAAAACGTACAGACGACGTCGAAAACCGCCGACAGACGGGGGAGCAGCACGACCACGACCAGATACCGAGCGCGAACGAGACGCACGCGAACCACCCCCACCGGCCAAAGGGCACCACACAACAACCCAGAGCACCACGTGTCGACACCACAGCAACCCGCCGCTCACGCGACATGGCTGGCACCGAAGGGCAACCGCCCGCAACTGCGCTTTCCGCGCCGGCCCGGATGCACGTCGTGCTACAACAACACCACTACCGTACACAGCCGCTGTTCACAACATCACTATCATGCGCGCCCGCGGCTCGCCGCCGTCGCAGTCGCAGCCCCAACGCCAGCACTTTTGCACCACCATTCACACGCACCGCAACACAGCTCGCCGACACAGCCGAACAAAACAAACACCACACAACAACAGCAACAACGCCGCCGCCTCTACTCGTGCCGGCGACCCACCCCGCCGATGGCGCACCTTTCGCCAGCCGGCAATCGACACACACGCACGCACCCACCCACCCCCCGGGGCCCAGTGCAAAAAAAAACACACAAAAACAAAAACAAAAAAAAAACAACACAAACGACACGGGAAGCGCACACCGCCACTTCGCGCGCACGCCACCAACCAGTCGTCGTCTCAAAATAACAAACACAAACAAAATAAACTAACAACTAGGGCAACACAAAACAAAAACGCCTCGCACGAACCGCCCACAAAAAGGACAAGCACACGCACAGCCTCTGCTGACGACCACGACGCAGCGGCACGCTGCTCCTGTCCCGCGCCCCGCGCCCCGCGCCCCACTCGATTCACAACTCACGCGACACCGTCAACGACGGGCTCGCTTCCCGCAACCTACCACCTTTCCGCCACGACGCACAGCCCCAGCCCCACCCGACCCGACGACGCCCGTGGCAACGACTGCACTTTCACCACCGCCTCCCCCTTCCCCCCCAAAACACACACACACACACAGCCAGCCAAAAACGCACTCGCGACCCACACATGCACGTGCATCGGCACACGCCAACCAGTCAACGTCGACAACCACACGCAAGGCTCGAAACGAAACCGGCGTCCTTCCACGTTGCCATCAAGCTACCTACACGACACAAGACACAAGGAACAAACACAACAGCCGGCCCCACTAATTCCCACTCTCACGCCGCAAAAAGCACACCGAAACCGCCAAACGCACGCACATTCCCCTTCGCACTGACACCGACCGGCTCGCTACCACACACCTCTCGGCAGCCGTTTCACGCCAATTCGCCACACCGCCCACACAGTCGACAAGCGCCCGCCCTGTACGGCACACGCAACGACGCAGCGCAGCAAAGGGCGCCCGCAACACATACCTCTCCTCTCTCTCCCTCTCCGCCGCCCGACGCGCCAACCGCCACGCCACACCGCCAGCCACTCGCAAATTGTGCACTGCCACCAGCCACACGTCCAACACGCCGCGCCGCCTCCGGCCACCCGCCAGGGGGCGCTCACGTCCGCGACAACAGCGCGGCCCGCCGGGCCGAACCGAACCGAACCGAGCCGCCGCTGCTCTGCACTCGGCACGGCCACACCCTGCTGCAGACCGGGCTCGTCTCTCTGTACGCGTCTGCCTGCGCATCAACACAACACGACCTTTTTTTTTTTTTTCTCTCTACCGCCATCCCTTCTTCTCGCGTTTTACTCGTTGTTGCAGCAGCGGCGCACACCTACACATCCACAGCCCCAGCCGAGCCGAGCCGGCCTCACCTCAGGGCCCGCCGCCAGCGTCTCCTCCTCGGGCACAGGTGCGGTGCTGTGGCCGCCCATCCAACCGCATTGCTGGCCGTCCAGCCGCCAGGCGTTCCCACTGCCGCGAGCCACGCCGCGCACCGACCCTGCTGCAGAAAACGAAGCATAGCCAGAGACCGACCGATACACAAAGCAAGCCGTCGCCTCGCCTCTTGTCCTTCCTGCCTTCCTTTCGCCCCCCCCCCCTCCTTTTTTTTTTTTTATTTTGTTTTCTTCTTTCTTTCTTTCTTTGGCCCTCTCTCCTTCCCGCCCCATGGCGGTTACGGCACCGCCTGCAGCGGCAGATTTTTTGCGCCCACACGCCTACTCCTACCACCATTAACCTTGCCCTGCCCATCAACGTCGCAGTCGAACCGACGCTTGCCAACACACTGCCCACGTTCCTTTCTCTTTTCGGCCTACGCCCATTACGCGCCGCCGCCACAGCACCTTCCCTTCCCACAACACACCGACGTCATCACACGCACCCACAAACAGGGGCCACGACCGTGTTCCTCGCCCACTCCCATCCCGCACGGTACGCACATTCCCAACTACTACCGCGCACCCTCCCTTTCCAATCTGTGTGTCTCTGTGTCTGTGTCCTGTGTCCTGTCCGCGCGTGACGCCTCTCAACATCCGCCGTCCCCCGTCCCGTTTTCGCCCCCATGCCGTCGTCGCGCCGCCTCCTCCCCGTCCACCGCCGCCCCTGTCCGCCCCGCACCACACCATACACCGCTGCTTGTCCCGGCCGTTGCCACCAAAGGCGCCGACCGCAAACGCGCCACGCCGCAGCCCCCGTGCGTCTCGCTCGCTTGCATCTCCGTGCCGACGCTGCCTCTCTTCCCGCTCGCACTCGACCTCGACAACACAGTCTTTGGCTCCGCCACTGCGTGTTCCGGTGGTACGCACGCTGCAACACGTATGTATTCGTTACCAGAGCGATGGCGAGGCATGACAGCATCTCTGTCTGACCAGAGAGTTATTTATCGTTGCTAGTCGGCGCTTGGACCGCGCCAGACGACAGTAGTGGCACGCACCGGGTCGCCAGGAACAGTTGTTATATATATTGTAGCGCGAGTCGGGAGAGGTAGTAGTCGGTCGACAGTAGTAGCGGGTGGACGGTTGTACTGAGCGGGCGTCGGCGGCGTGCTCTGCTCGTCTCGCGACTCTGGTCACGGTTCGGGACGATGTATAGTATATTGTGTTATAATCAAAAGGTAGTGTGAAGCTGCATTGCGCAAATCTGATAACGTATGTTCATTGTACTTATTTTGTTCAACAACAAAAGCCCCACTATTACTTTTTTCTAAAGCAACTTTTGTCTTTTAACGAAAAACATTCACTTTTTAAAGACTACTTCCTATGGCATTTCCCTCCAAGGAGTGCAATTAATTACCAGCCAGCACTCATTCATTGCACACAGCTGTGTAAGGGGTATCTACAATTGAGGAGCGGATATAAATGCAACTTTTTTGTTTTTTTTTTTTTTTTTGTGTGTTGTAACCTCCCCGCAAAATTTAAAATAATGGACAATGTTATTTACGGATGCTAATGGACATTGCGCTAATTGTAACCTCGCCCACAATGAGAGGTATTGAAAATGGCAACAAAAATGTGAAATTCGCAATCCGACTCAAATATAAATTCTTCACAACATTTAAAGTCCGTTCAGTGACAAGAAACTTCAATTGAGCCGAAATATCGGTCTTTGGCCCTGTGCAAAACAATCAGAATTAAAGTCTTACCTCAGAATAAATGGATGTCACATTTCTGCTCTTGTTGTTGCGCAGCGCTTGGAGGAACTGCATTGCAAATAATAATATTCTCTTTTTTTGTGATTTTAGTGAAATTTTTCTTCAAAGAAGTGGAATGAAATGGGAAGTGCAACGAACTCTTTAGTTCAATAAAACATTACATTTTTGAAAAATGCTTTTGAAATAAAAATTATTTTTGGGGAACTTGTTGGAGAATTAATTACAATAAATATAATTTTTCATTATCTAATGATTATATTAATTAACAGTATACCTCCTTCACCATCTTGACCAGTGTTGCCGACCGCCTACATCACACAACCGCACTCGGCTGCTACTACTGACCGACCGCTCTGCATGACGACTATTAGCGTACTGCACGCGACGACTACTGACAGAGTACAGCCCTCAACTAGACAGAGCTACAGACTCGCAACGACTGACTGACTGACTGACTGACTGACTGACTGACTGAGAACCGCTCGCAACACTCGCGCGGTCCAGCGCAAACTCTCTGGTCACAGATGCTACAATGTCTCGCCATCGCTGCTATGTTACATACGTGTTTCAGTGTCTTTTTCATTGGGGTAACGATCTTTGGCTCTTTTTATTCTGAATACAGGGCCAAAGGTCAACGCTGCTGCCCTTATACAATTTATCAGGTTCCATTATGTCTGTTGCAATGTTACATACGGTTCATTCTTTCATTAATATTATCGTTGGGTTTGTTTTGTAGGGACGTTAACATTCTGGCACATTTTTATTATCATCGGACTCTCTGCTATTTGTGCAGGGAGGTTATACCTGGGTCCATTTCCATTTCCATTTCCATTTACATTTTAATATTGATAGACTTTTTGTTTTCTTTTTTTGTTTCTTGTTGTTTTTCCTTCTTTTTTCTTGTTGTTTTTTTTTCTTTCTTTTTTTTTGTTTTGTTTTGTTTTTCCCGCTCTCACCACCACCGCCGCATCACGCCTTCCGTTTTCTTCTTGGTTTCTTTTCTGTTCTTCAACTGCTTCAACATCACCGCGCCCCATTTCCACACCACAGCCATCAGCCTCCAAGACGGGCAGGCGCAGTGTGCCATTTCCGGCGCACAAGCACACCCGTACGGTACTCTCCTCGCCCCCACGCCACCAACAACACAGCGACCACGCGGCTTTCAGGCATGGCATGGCACGGCACGGCACGGCACCGGCGAAATGCGCCGCCCCCGCCCCTCCGCGCATCCGTCCGTCTCGCCACGTTCACTGACAGCCGCGTCTGCGGCTACACCACGACAACCACAACACAACACCGCTCCCCTCCCTGGCAACTCATTGTTTTTCTCCTCCTCTTTTGCACAAACCACAACGCCGAGCACAGGCGCAAGCCACCCACACCGCGCCCCTCCCCGTCCCGTCTTTGGCCGCCGCTCCTCGTTTCCTCGTTTGCCCCCTCCCATCTCCCGAAATGCCATGCCAGCAGCGTTACGCATGCCCCTCCCCTGTCCACACAACACTACCGCCAAACGAACAGCCTTCCGGGCCACATGCAGGGCACGCCCACCTCCAAACACTGCCAATTCACGGACGCACGCACGCACACACACACACACACACACACACACACACACACACACACACACACACTTTCCCGACACCTTTCTGTACGGAGGGTGCGTCATCTCGACCGTGACAGAGTGACGCCAACTATCGACGATCCATTTCCCCCCACTGGTAAAACACGTCCACTAACACCTACATACATCATTCAAGTACACAGACAATAGCATACACACAATGGGAGGGCACACGAACATGGACGGCACGGCACTGTCACACACTCTTCCTCAGAACCAACCATACCAACAAACGTTACGTACAACCGGGAAAGCGAAAGCGAAAGCAAAAGCAAAAAGCAAAGGCCAATGCAGCCGTCAAAGGTAACGTTCACCACGGCAGACACTTGCAGCCGCGCCGCCGTTAAACGCATTTCAGTGCGGCTCCAATACGCCTCCGACACGGGAACGTTCCGTTGCTCTACGAATGCGTTTCTCCCCTTTTTCCCTTCCTCTCTCTTTTGCCCCCCCCCCCTCTGTCCTTTCCTCCTGCACTCTTGCCTCCTTCCTCACGTTCTACCCAGACATTCGACCGATCAAAGTCAACCTGTCGTTACCGTTCTCAGCGCGACGGTGTACAACAGTATGACGGGTGTGCCCACGACTTCGGTTCAGTTGCGTGACGCCGGTCTATCGCGCCGATCGACAGTTACTCAGGGGGGCGACGGATCGGACCACGTCACCGACACACAAAACACTTTCAAACAAACAAATACATACCGGATGGACACAGACAAACACGTGTACAGACATTCGCCAAAAACGGCCGCCGCCGCCGCCGCCGTCGTCTAGCGTCGCGCTTACTGTACTGCACTGGACACGCGTGCATCTTGAATGACGACATCGGTGTGCGTGCGTCGTACGCAATCAGTCAGACACGGCTATCAAAAATCAGAGTCGAATGGTACATCATCGTGCGTGTCGCCGTACACGTACAGTACAATGCAACAACAATGCGTCTTCATGGCACGTTCATTTCAACGTCACTCACACACCTCCACGCTGCAGTTACGTCGCACCATTGTCAAACTCGGCGTACAGCAAAGGGAATAGTGGGCGGCAAACAAAAACCACAAAAAAAAACAACATTTCACATTTCACCCTCGCCATGTATGATGTGCAAAAAACAAACCCGCAAACGGCCGTCGTTACGGTGACACAAAAGTCGGCGATCGCACTGTCCCCCCTCGCAGACAGGTAACACACACACCAACAACACCAAATGGGTCAAAAACCACGCCAACGAGGCGTGCCACCATTCCACGCCACGGCGACCAACCTCGTGGCCGTACCCCGCGCAACACGCTTTGACGCGCCCCCCCACCCACAATCAAAATGCACACATACATCACAGCCGTCCACACAAACAACAACAACAATTCCGCCCTTCCCGCAAAAGGCAAGTTGGTGGCCCTGAAAAGGGCCGTTTTGCCGCTCTCGCAACGGAGGAGCATTCTCTCTCCATCCTTCCTTCCGTTCCAGAGCCACCTCCTTACTTGGAGCTCGTGTACTTGGTCACCGCCTTCGTGCCCTCGCTCACGGCGTGCTTGGCCAGCTCGCCAGGCAGCAACAGCCGCACAGCGGTCTGGATCTCGCGGGACGTGATGGTCGAGCGCTTGTTGTAGTGCGCCAGGCGAGAAGCCTCGGCCGCAATGCGCTCGAAAATGTCGTTCACGAAGCTGTTCATGATGCTCATCGCCTTCGACGAGATGCCCGTGTCAGGGTGCACCTGCTTCAGCACCTTGTAGATGTAGATGGCATAGCTCTCCTTCCTCTTGCGCTTCTTCTTCTTGTCGCCCTTCGAAATGTTCTTCTGCGCCTTGCCAGCCTTCTTGGCGGCCTTCCCGCTAGTCTTGGGCGGCATCTCGAACCAACGTACGGCGGCAGCAGCAACACCAGTAGCAAGCGCTCCGCTCTAGTCAGCGTCTCCCCACACAGTGGCACCCGCCGCCAGCCGCCGCCGCACCTTTACCAGCTCGCCCTGTTGCGGCCGCCGACCAATGGGGCGCGCGCGCAACCGGCCGCCGCACCCGAGCCCATAAAGCACCCCCACCCCGGCTGCGCCGGCACGCACTCCGCTGCTCGACTCGCTGCCGCTCGCACCGGTCGTTTTCGTTTCCTTCTCGTGTGCACCGTCGCTAGCCCATCGCCATGTCCGGACGCGGAAAGGGAGGCAAAGTCAAGGGCAAGTCAAAGTCCCGCTCAAGCAGGGCTGGGCTCCAGTTCCCGGTCGGCAGAATCCACCGCCTCCTGCGCAAGGGAAACTACGCAGAGCGCGTCGGCGCCGGGGCGCCCGTCTACCTCGCCGCCGTCATGGAGTACCTCGCGGCTGAGGTGCTCGAGCTGGCCGGAAACGCGGCCCGCGACAACAAGAAGACGCGCATCATCCCGCGCCACCTGCAGCTTGCCATCCGCAACGACGAGGAGCTCAACAAGCTCCTGTCGGGCGTCACCATCGCACAGGGTGGTGTCCTACCCAACATCCAGGCCGTCCTGCTGCCAAAGAAGACCGAGAAGAAGGCCTAAAGGAGGCCAGGCAATCGCAGCGCCGCGTGCTCCCCTGCACGCAACGCGCTTTGCCGGCTCGGCTCGGCCCGGCCCACAACAATCGGCCCTTTTCAGGGCCACCACACAAACCTACGTCCAAAGCAAAATTTCAGTCGTCCTCGCCGCACCTTGTTTTGTTTCAACTTTGCACTTTCACAGCACAGCCGCCGCCGGCGCACGTCCGCCATCTTGTCGTCCACACAGCCCGCACACACACACACACACACACACACACACACACACACACACATTTTGCACGGTCGCAGAGTCGCCTTCCAAACGACAACGGCAGCAATAATGACCATTGTTAAAGGGAGGCGTGTCGACACACCGCCCTCCACTCCCGCGCGCAACGGCCGTCGACACGAACGAAACAGCTGATCCGGCCGCCTATGCCCACACGCCTTGCCTCGGAAACCCCAACGCCGCCGCAAACACACAGAGCCAAACCACGCAAGCAAATAATTACCGCCTCTCTCGCACAACAACACACAGCCCGCCATCTCCGTCGCGATCGATACAAAGACACACAATAACAAACACAAACGAAGCAGCTCCACACACAGCCAGCCACATGACACGTTTCCTTTCCTTCTCCCCTCCCAGCCACATCACGTCGCTCAAACGGAAAGAAAGAAAGAAACAAACAAACAAACAAACAAACAAACAAACGAACAACACAGCGCACACACACGCAGCAACAACAACAACAACAACACAGACTCTTTCGCACTTTTCAACTTCCGAACAGTGTGGTGGCCCTGAAAAGGGCCGTTTTCTAGTCTCTCCCACCCACAAGCACGGCCGCGGGAAGGCCAGCGCCCGCTGCGACGCAGCCTAACCGCCGAAACCGTACAGGGTGCGCCCCTGCCTCTTCAGGGCGTACACCACGTCCATGGCCGTCACAGTCTTGCGCTTGGCGTGCTCAGTGTACGTCACCGCGTCGCGGATCACGTTCTCCAGGAACACCTTCAGCACCCCGCGGGTCTCCTCGTAGATCAGACCAGAGATGCGCTTCACGCCGCCCCTGCGAGCCAGGCGGCGGATGGCGGGCTTCGTGATGCCCTGGATGTTGTCGCGCAACACCTTGCGGTGCCGCTTGGCGCCACCCTTGCCGAGCCCCTTTCCTCCCTTGCCGCGGCCTGTCATCCTTCCTTCCTCGGGCAAAGCAAAACGTGCACAAACAGCAGCTGCAGCGGCTGGCGAGTCGGCTACGGTCTGCGCCCAGCGCGCCCGCCGCCCCCCTATATAGACTCTGGCCCGCCCTCCCCCCACCACGCGCAACCGAGGGCATATAAGCGCAGCACGGAGGCGCGCGGGCCCGTTGTCAAGGCAGCACCGGACGCCGCGCCGCACCTAACCTCCACGCACGCCGCTCCGCTACCGCCAACGCTACCGCCATGGCCCGCACAAAGCAAACGGCCCGCAAGTCCACCGGCGGAAAGGCGCCGCGCAAACAGCTCGCCACCAAGGCGGCGAGGAAGAGCGCGCCCGCCACCGGAGGCGTCAAGAAGCCCCACCGCTACAGGCCGGGCACCGTCGCCCTGCGAGAAATCAGGCGCTACCAGAAGAGCACAGAGCTGCTCATCCGCAAGCTGCCATTCCAGCGCCTAGTGCGCGAGATCGCCCAGGACTTCAAGACCGACCTGCGCTTCCAGAGCTCCGCAGTCATGGCCCTGCAGGAGGCCAGCGAGGCCTACCTCGTCGGCCTCTTCGAAGACACCAACCTGTGCGCAATCCACGCCAAGCGCGTCACCATCATGCCCAAGGACATCCAGCTCGCGCGCCGCATCCGCGGCGAGCGCGCCTAAACCGCGCCGCGGCACCGCACCGCACAAACAAAAACGGCCCTTTTCAGGGCCACTAACATCTCTCCGTCGCGAGCAAACTTTGTCGGTCGCCTGCCTCTCGCCCCGCAACCCAAAAACAAAAACCACCACTTCCCGTCCGTCCGCCACACACACCCGCTCACTCTGCCTGCCTGCTAGCAGCGCGCAACAATCACACATCATCCCTCCCCGGCGCTCAAAGCGCACAATACCCAACGGCCGACGTCACACCGCACGGGTGGCTGGCCGGCCGCCGCTTTCGTTTCGAAAACAAAAAAAACCCGCACTCCACTCCGACGGCCAACGGCCAGGCAGGCGCGCTCGCTCGCTCTACACGCCACCGAAATCCCCGCCGACTCCTTCCACATCTCAACGTGCCCCCCGTTGCAAAACATAACACACACAAAGAAACAAAACAAAGACCAGACACGACTAGACAAGACACACATCCGAGAAGAACGAACGCAGGCAAGCCAACCAACGTATTCAAACAAAACAACGTGACAGAAAACCAACCGTCGGCCGCCGCCACAAACACGGCGACAATCAACCACGACAACAACAACACCGCTTACCGCTACCGCCGCCCACACCCGCCACCGACCCCCGCAATCAAACCACCACGGCACGCAAACAGCATCCCCACGGGCATACAGACAGACACCCACACCAAACGCAACACGACAATCAAAACCTTCCCCGACGTGCTTTGATGGCCCTGAGAAGGGCCGTTTTGGGCCGCGCGTCTCTTGCGCGCCACTAGACGACGACGGGGGGTGGGGACGACGGGGTCAAGCGCCAAACCCTTCCTTTCCCATCTCTTTCTCCTCTACTCTACTCTACTTCTTCTTCTTGGGCGAAGCCTTCGCCTTAGACGGCGTCGTCGCCTTCTTCGGGCGCGGCGCCTTCGGCTTCTTCGTCGGAACCTTGGCGGCCTTCTTCGCCTTCGACGGCGACTTGGCCTTGGCCGGCTTGGCCGCAGCCGCCTTCTTCGCACCCGCGGGAGCGGCCGACGCCGCAGACGCCTTCTTGGCGGCGCCCGCCTTCCGACCGGTCGCCGCCTTCACGCCACCAGCCTTCTTTGCGCCGGCCGCACGGGCGCCCTTCTTCTCCTTGCTGGCCGGAGCGGCGCGCTTCTTCTTGGCACCGCCAGCACGAGCCTTGCCGCCCTCGGCCGCCCCCCCGCCGCCGGCGCCGGCAAGCTTGAACGAGCCGGACGCGCCCTTCCCCTTCGTCTGCACCAGCTCGCCCGCCACGACGGCCGACTTGAGGTACTTCTTGATAAACGGCGCCAGCTTCTCCGCGTCCAGCTTGTAGTGCGCGGCTATGTACTTCTTGATCGCCTGCAGCGACGACCCGCCGCGCTCCTTCAGACTCTTGATGGCGGCCGTCACCATCTCAGAGGTGCGCGGGTGCGCAGGCTTGGCGCGCGGCTTCTTCGCAGACGACGCAGACTTGGCCTTCTTCGTAGTGCCGGTGGCGGCGGGTGCCGCAGCAGTCTCGTTCGTAGCCGCCTGATCTGCCATTTCGACGACGCGCGTAACACACAGCGAGAGCGAGAGCGAGAGCGAGCGGGACGGCAGGCACGCAAGCACAGCACAGCACGGCAGAGCAGAGCAGAGAATCACAAGGGCCCAGCCAGTGTCGCGGGCGGGCGCGGACGGCCGAGAGAGCGGCCGCCACTCTGCGCGCCGCCGCGCCGCGCCTCCCGCGCTTGCTACCGCCCAACGTCCGACAGCCTGTGCGGAGCAGCCCCAAAGCTGCGCCACAACCGCCCGCGCCTTTCAAACCACCGAGGATGGGGCTACACACAGCCACACCACAGTCGCCAACCAGTCGCCACGGCAGCGCCGCAAACCACGGCCAAACTGCAGCTACCGCGCGCTACAGCCTGGGTCGGCCCGCCGAGAATCGCCGCCCCCGCCCAAATGCCGCCCCCACAGCCCCAGCCGACGACCCGCCACAATGGCCAAACCTTCGGCAAAACTCCCACACCGTCGCCGCGGCAGCCCGGCCAGCGCGGCCGGCGCCACAGCCACACAAGCCGAGGCGTGCGGCGATGACGGCCGTGCAAACGCGCCTCCGCCGCCCCATCGCCTTCCGTCGCCCTCCCGCCGTTTCCCGATCGGCCCGCAGCCGTCGGGCCACATCGCGCGCCGTCCTCCTCCTCTCGCCCGCCAACATTCACAGCCGTTTCTCAACAATTGCCCGCCGCAAACGGACGCCGCCTGCGCAACAGGCGCCGCCGCCCCTCGCCGCTTCCGACCCAACCCCTCGACCGAGGCAAACCGCAATCCGAATCTACAGACCAACCCAATCTGCCGTCAGCACACACGACAGCCGACCTTACACGTTGCGCGTTACACATTACGTTTACACGTCTAGGTTAGGTTCGGTTAGGTTAGGTGGACGTGGGTTAGGTTAAGGGGACTTGGGTTAGGTTAAGCGTCAAACTTAGGTTAAGCATTCAAACACGTCAGGCGTCAGAGGTTAGGTTAGGTTAGGTTAGGTTAGGTTAGGTTAGGTTAGGTTACGTTAGGTTACGTTACACGTTAGGTTAAGGGGTCAGTGCTAGGTTAAGAAGCGTCAAACGTAGGTTAAAAAAGCGTTCAAAACGTGAGGCGTGAGCCGCCGGACAGCTTACCTTACGTAGACGTTTGGGGCTCACAGGCTGAGCTCACCTCACCACACCACAGGTTAGGTTCGGTTCGGTTCGCTCGGCTCAGCGTAAAGCGCCGAGGTCAGGGTTACGTTCGTTCACCTTCGGGCGCCACACTTTCGGTTGAAAGGTCGCGACGGGACGACGTCGGCAGGCACCGCCGCAAACGGACAAAAACGTACAGACGACGTCGAAAACCGCCGACAGACGGGGGAGCAGCACGACCACGACCAGATACCGAGCGCGAACGAGACGCACGCGAACCACCCCCACCGGCCAAAGGGCACCACACAACAACCCAGAGCACCACGTGTCGACACCACAGCAACCCGCCGCTCACGCGACATGGCTGGCACCGAAGGGCAACCGCCCGCAACTGCGCTTTCCGCGCCGGCCCGGATGCACGTCGTGCTACAACAACACCACTACCGTACACAGCCGCTGTTCACAACATCACTATCATGCGCGCCCGCGGCTCGCCGCCGTCGCAGTCGCAGCCCCAACGCCAGCACTTTTGCACCACCATTCACACGCACCGCAACACAGCTCGCCGACACAGCCGAACAAAACAAACACCACACAACAACAGCAACAACGCCGCCGCCTCTACTCGTGCCGGCGACCCACCCCGCCGATGGCGCACCTTTCGCCAGCCGGCAATCGACACACACGCACGCACCCACCCACCCCCCGGGGCCCAGTGCAAAAAAAAACACACAAAAACAAAAACAAAAAAAAAACAACACAAACGACACGGGAAGCGCACACCGCCACTTCGCGCGCACGCCACCAACCAGTCGTCGTCTCAAAATAACAAACACAAACAAAATAAACTAACAACTAGGGCAACACAAAACAAAAACGCCTCGCACGAACCGCCCACAAAAAGGACAAGCACACGCACAGCCTCTGCTGACGACCACGACGCAGCGGCACGCTGCTCCTGTCCCGCGCCCCGCGCCCCGCGCCCCACTCGATTCACAACTCACGCGACACCGTCAACGACGGGCTCGCTTCCCGCAACCTACCACCTTTCCGCCACGACGCACAGCCCCAGCCCCACCCGACCCGACGACGCCCGTGGCAACGACTGCACTTTCACCACCGCCTCCCCCTTCCCCCCCAAAACACACACACACACACAGCCAGCCAAAAACGCACTCGCGACCCACACATGCACGTGCATCGGCACACGCCAACCAGTCAACGTCGACAACCACACGCAAGGCTCGAAACGAAACCGGCGTCCTTCCACGTTGCCATCAAGCTACCTACACGACACAAGACACAAGGAACAAACACAACAGCCGGCCCCACTAATTCCCACTCTCACGCCGCAAAAAGCACACCGAAACCGCCAAACGCACGCACATTCCCCTTCGCACTGACACCGACCGGCTCGCTACCACACACCTCTCGGCAGCCGTTTCACGCCAATTCGCCACACCGCCCACACAGTCGACAAGCGCCCGCCCTGTACGGCACACGCAACGACGCAGCGCAGCAAAGGGCGCCCGCAACACATACCTCTCCTCTCTCTCCCTCTCCGCCGCCCGACGCGCCAACCGCCACGCCACACCGCCAGCCACTCGCAAATTGTGCACTGCCACCAGCCACACGTCCAACACGCCGCGCCGCCTCCGGCCACCCGCCAGGGGGCGCTCACGTCCGCGACAACAGCGCGGCCCGCCGGGCCGAACCGAACCGAACCGAGCCGCCGCTGCTCTGCACTCGGCACGGCCACACCCTGCTGCAGACCGGGCTCGTCTCTCTGTACGCGTCTGCCTGCGCATCAACACAACACGACCTTTTTTTTTTTTTTCTCTCTACCGCCATCCCTTCTTCTCGCGTTTTACTCGTTGTTGCAGCAGCGGCGCACACCTACACATCCACAGCCCCAGCCGAGCCGAGCCGGCCTCACCTCAGGGCCCGCCGCCAGCGTCTCCTCCTCGGGCACAGGTGCGGTGCTGTGGCCGCCCATCCAACCGCATTGCTGGCCGTCCAGCCGCCAGGCGTTCCCACTGCCGCGAGCCACGCCGCGCACCGACCCTGCTGCAGAAAACGAAGCATAGCCAGAGACCGACCGATACACAAAGCAAGCCGTCGCCTCGCCTCTTGTCCTTCCTGCCTTCCTTTCGCCCCCCCCCCCCCTCCTTTTTTTTTTTTTATTTTGTTTTCTTCTTTCTTTCTTTCTTTGGCCCTCTCTCCTTCCCGCCCCATGGCGGTTACGGCACCGCCTGCAGCGGCAGATTTTTTGCGCCCACACGCCTACTCCTACCACCATTAACCTTGCCCTGCCCATCAACGTCGCAGTCGAACCGACGCTTGCCAACACACTGCCCACGTTCCTTTCTCTTTTCGGCCTACGCCCATTACGCGCCGCCGCCACAGCACCTTCCCTTCCCACAACACACCGACGTCATCACACGCACCCACAAACAGGGGCCACGACCGTGTTCCTCGCCCACTCCCATCCCGCACGGTACGCACATTCCCAACTACTACCGCGCACCCTCCCTTTCCAATCTGTGTGTCTCTGTGTCTGTGTCCTGTGTCCTGTCCGCGCGTGACGCCTCTCAACATCCGCCGTCCCCCGTCCCGTTTTCGCCCCCATGCCGTCGTCGCGCCGCCTCCTCCCCGTCCACCGCCGCCCCTGTCCGCCCCGCACCACACCATACACCGCTGCTTGTCCCGGCCGTTGCCACCAAAGGCGCCGACCGCAAACGCGCCACGCCGCAGCCCCCGTGCGTCTCGCTCGCTTGCATCTCCGTGCCGACGCTGCCTCTCTTCCCGCTCGCACTCGACCTCGACAACACAGTCTTTGGCTCCGCCACTGCGTGTTCCGGTGGTACGCACGCTGCAACACGTATGTATTCGTTACCAGAGCGATGGCGAGGCATGACAGCATCTCTGTCTGACCAGAGAGTTATTTATCGTTGCTAGTCGGCGCTTGGACCGCGCCAGACGACAGTAGTGGCACGCACCGGGTCGCCAGGAACAGTTGTTATATATATTGTAGCGCGAGTCGGGAGAGGTAGTAGTCGGTCGACAGTAGTAGCGGGTGGACGGTTGTACTGAGCGGGCGTCGGCGGCGTGCTCTGCTCGTCTCGCGACTCTGGTCACGGTTCGGGACGATGTATAGTATATTGTGTTATAATCAAAAGGTAGTGTGAAGCTGCATTGCGCAAATCTGATAACGTATGTTCATTGTACTTATTTTGTTCAACAACAAAAGCCCCACTATTACTTTTTTCTAAAGCAACTTTTGTCTTTTAACGAAAAACATTCACTTTTTAAAGACTACTTCCTATGGCATTTCCCTCCAAGGAGTGCAATTAATTACCAGCCAGCACTCATTCATTGCACACAGCTGTGTAAGGGGTATCTACAATTGAGGAGCGGATATAAATGCAACTTTTTTGTTTTTTTTTTTTTTTTTGTGTGTTGTAACCTCCCCGCAAAATTTAAAATAATGGACAATGTTATTTACGGATGCTAATGGACATTGCGCTAATTGTAACCTCGCCCACAATGAGAGGTATTGAAAATGGCAACAAAAATGTGAAATTCGCAATCCGACTCAAATATAAATTCTTCACAACATTTAAAGTCCGTTCAGTGACAAGAAACTTCAATTGAGCCGAAATATCGGTCTTTGGCCCTGTGCAAAACAATCAGAATTAAAGTCTTACCTCAGAATAAATGGATGTCACATTTCTGCTCTTGTTGTTGCGCAGCGCTTGGAGGAACTGCATTGCAAATAATAATATTCTCTTTTTTTGTGATTTTAGTGAAATTTTTCTTCAAAGAAGTGGAATGAAATGGGAAGTGCAACGAACTCTTTAGTTCAATAAAACATTACATTTTTGAAAAATGCTTTTGAAATAAAAATTATTTTTGGGGAACTTGTTGGAGAATTAATTACAATAAATATAATTTTTCATTATCTAATGATTATATTAATTAACAGTATACCTCCTTCACCATCTTGACCAGTGTTGCCGACCGCCTACATCACACAACCGCACTCGGCTGCTACTACTGACCGACCGCTCTGCATGACGACTATTAGCGTACTGCACGCGACGACTACTGACAGAGTACAGCCCTCAACTAGACAGAGCTACAGACTCGCAACGACTGACTGACTGACTGACTGACTGACTGACTGACTGAGAACCGCTCGCAACACTCGCGCGGTCCAGCGCAAACTCTCTGGTCACAGATGCTACAATGTCTCGCCATCGCTGCTATGTTACATACGTGTTTCAGTGTCTTTTTCATTGGGGTAACGATCTTTGGCTCTTTTTATTCTGAATACAGGGCCAAAGGTCAACGCTGCTGCCCTTATACAATTTATCAGGTTCCATTATGTCTGTTGCAATGTTACATACGGTTCATTCTTTCATTAATATTATCGTTGGGTTTGTTTTGTAGGGACGTTAACATTCTGGCACATTTTTATTATCATCGGACTCTCTGCTATTTGTGCAGGGAGGTTATACCTGGGTCCATTTCCATTTCCATTTCCATTTACATTTTAATATTGATAGACTTTTTGTTTTCTTTTTTTGTTTCTTGTTGTTTTTCCTTCTTTTTTCTTGTTGTTTTTTTTTCTTTCTTTTTTTTTGTTTTGTTTTGTTTTTCCCGCTCTCACCACCACCGCCGCATCACGCCTTCCGTTTTCTTCTTGGTTTCTTTTCTGTTCTTCAACTGCTTCAACATCACCGCGCCCCATTTCCACACCACAGCCATCAGCCTCCAAGACGGGCAGGCGCAGTGTGCCATTTCCGGCGCACAAGCACACCCGTACGGTACTCTCCTCGCCCCCACGCCACCAACAACACAGCGACCACGCGGCTTTCAGGCATGGCATGGCACGGCACGGCACGGCACCGGCGAAATGCGCCGCCCCCGCCCCTCCGCGCATCCGTCCGTCTCGCCACGTTCACTGACAGCCGCGTCTGCGGCTACACCACGACAACCACAACACAACACCGCTCCCCTCCCTGGCAACTCATTGTTTTTCTCCTCCTCTTTTGCACAAACCACAACGCCGAGCACAGGCGCAAGCCACCCACACCGCGCCCCTCCCCGTCCCGTCTTTGGCCGCCGCTCCTCGTTTCCTCGTTTGCCCCCTCCCATCTCCCGAAATGCCATGCCAGCAGCGTTACGCATGCCCCTCCCCTGTCCACACAACACTACCGCCAAACGAACAGCCTTCCGGGCCACATGCAGGGCACGCCCACCTCCAAACACTGCCAATTCACGGACGCACGCACGCACACACACACACACACACACACACACACACACACACACACACACACACACTTTCCCGACACCTTTCTGTACGGAGGGTGCGTCATCTCGACCGTGACAGAGTGACGCCAACTATCGACGATCCATTTCCCCCCACTGGTAAAACACGTCCACTAACACCTACATACATCATTCAAGTACACAGACAATAGCATACACACAATGGGAGGGCACACGAACATGGACGGCACGGCACTGTCACACACTCTTCCTCAGAACCAACCATACCAACAAACGTTACGTACAACCGGGAAAGCGAAAGCGAAAGCAAAAGCAAAAAGCAAAGGCCAATGCAGCCGTCAAAGGTAACGTTCACCACGGCAGACACTTGCAGCCGCGCCGCCGTTAAACGCATTTCAGTGCGGCTCCAATACGCCTCCGACACGGGAACGTTCCGTTGCTCTACGAATGCGTTTCTCCCCTTTTTCCCTTCCTCTCTCTTTTGCCCCCCCCCCCTCTGTCCTTTCCTCCTGCACTCTTGCCTCCTTCCTCACGTTCTGCCCAGACATTCGACCGATCAAAGTCAACCTGTCGTTACCGTTCTCAGCGCGACGGTGTACAACAGTATGACGGGTGTGCCCACGACTTCGGTTCAGTTGCGTGACGCCGGTCTATCGCGCCGATCGACAGTTACTCAGGGGGGCGACGGATCGGACCACGTCACCGACACACAAAACACTTTCAAACAAACAAATACATACCGGATGGACACAGACAAACACGTGTACAGACATTCGCCAAAAACGGCCGCCGCCGCCGCCGCCGTCGTCTAGCGTCGCGCTTACTGTACTGCACTGGACACGCGTGCATCTTGAATGACGACATCGGTGTGCGTGCGTCGTACGCAATCAGTCAGACACGGCTATCAAAAATCAGAGTCGAATGGTACATCATCGTGCGTGTCGCCGTACACGTACAGTACAATGCAACAACAATGCGTCTTCATGGCACGTTCATTTCAACGTCACTCACACACCTCCACGCTGCAGTTACGTCGCACCATTGTCAAACTCGGCGTACAGCAAAGGGAATAGTGGGCGGCAAACAAAAACCACAAAAAAAAACAACATTTCACATTTCACCCTCGCCATGTATGATGTGCAAAAAACAAACCCGCAAACGGCCGTCGTTACGGTGACACAAAAGTCGGCGATCGCACTGTCCCCCCTCGCAGACAGGTAACACACACACCAACAACACCAAATGGGTCAAAAACCACGCCAACGAGGCGTGCCACCATTCCACGCCACGGCGACCAACCTCGTGGCCGTACCCCGCGCAACACGCTTTGACGCGCCCCCCCACCCACAATCAAAATGCACACATACATCACAGCCGTCCACACAAACAACAACAACAATTCCGCCCTTCCCGCAAAAGGCAAGTTGGTGGCCCTGAAAAGGGCCGTTTTGCCGCTCTCGCAACGGAGGAGCATTCTCTCTCCATCCTTCCTTCCGTTCCAGAGCCACCTCCTTACTTGGAGCTCGTGTACTTGGTCACCGCCTTCGTGCCCTCGCTCACGGCGTGCTTGGCCAGCTCGCCAGGCAGCAACAGCCGCACAGCGGTCTGGATCTCGCGGGACGTGATGGTCGAGCGCTTGTTGTAGTGCGCCAGGCGAGAAGCCTCGGCCGCAATGCGCTCGAAAATGTCGTTCACGAAGCTGTTCATGATGCTCATCGCCTTCGACGAGATGCCCGTGTCAGGGTGCACCTGCTTCAGCACCTTGTAGATGTAGATGGCATAGCTCTCCTTCCTCTTGCGCTTCTTCTTCTTGTCGCCCTTCGAAATGTTCTTCTGCGCCTTGCCAGCCTTCTTGGCGGCCTTCCCGCTAGTCTTGGGCGGCATCTCGAACCAACGTACGGCGGCAGCAGCAACACCAGTAGCAAGCGCTCCGCTCTAGTCAGCGTCTCCCCACACAGTGGCACCCGCCGCCAGCCGCCGCCGCACCTTTACCAGCTCGCCCTGTTGCGGCCGCCGACCAATGGGGCGCGCGCGCAACCGGCCGCCGCACCCGAGCCCATAAAGCACCCCCACCCCGGCTGCGCCGGCACGCACTCCGCTGCTCGACTCGCTGCCGCTCGCACCGGTCGTTTTCGTTTCCTTCTCGTGTGCACCGTCGCTAGCCCATCGCCATGTCCGGACGCGGAAAGGGAGGCAAAGTCAAGGGCAAGTCAAAGTCCCGCTCAAGCAGGGCTGGGCTCCAGTTCCCGGTCGGCAGAATCCACCGCCTCCTGCGCAAGGGAAACTACGCAGAGCGCGTCGGCGCCGGGGCGCCCGTCTACCTCGCCGCCGTCATGGAGTACCTCGCGGCTGAGGTGCTCGAGCTGGCCGGAAACGCGGCCCGCGACAACAAGAAGACGCGCATCATCCCGCGCCACCTGCAGCTTGCCATCCGCAACGACGAGGAGCTCAACAAGCTCCTGTCGGGCGTCACCATCGCACAGGGTGGTGTCCTACCCAACATCCAGGCCGTCCTGCTGCCAAAGAAGACCGAGAAGAAGGCCTAAAGGAGGCCAGGCAATCGCAGCGCCGCGTGCTCCCCTGCACGCAACGCGCTTTGCCGGCTCGGCTCGGCCCGGCCCACAACAATCGGCCCTTTTCAGGGCCACCACACAAACCTACGTCCAAAGCAAAATTTCAGTCGTCCTCGCCGCACCTTGTTTTGTTTCAACTTTGCACTTTCACAGCACAGCCGCCGCCGGCGCACGTCCGCCATCTTGTCGTCCACACAGCCCGCACACACACACACACACACACACACACACACACACACACACACACACACATTTTGCACGGTCGCAGAGTCGCCTTCCAAACGACAACGGCAGCAATAATGACCATTGTTAAAGGGAGGCGTGTCGACACACCGCCCTCCACTCCCGCGCGCAACGGCCGTCGACACGAACGAAACAGCTGATCCGGCCGCCTATGCCCACACGCCTTGCCTCGGAAACCCCAACGCCGCCGCAAACACACAGAGCCAAACCACGCAAGCAAATAATTACCGCCTCTCTCGCACAACAACACACAGCCCGCCATCTCCGTCGCGATCGATACAAAGACACACAATAACAAACACAAACGAAGCAGCTCCACACACAGCCAGCCACATGACACGTTTCCTTTCCTTCTCCCCTCCCAGCCACATCACGTCGCTCAAACGGAAAGAAAGAAAGAAACAAACAAACAAACAAACAAACAAACAAACGAACAACACAGCGCACACACACGCAGCAACAACAACAACAACAACACAGACTCTTTCGCACTTTTCAACTTCCGAACAGTGTGGTGGCCCTGAAAAGGGCCGTTTTCTAGTCTCTCCCACCCACAAGCACGGCCGCGGGAAGGCCAGCGCCCGCTGCGACGCAGCCTAACCGCCGAAACCGTACAGGGTGCGCCCCTGCCTCTTCAGGGCGTACACCACGTCCATGGCCGTCACAGTCTTGCGCTTGGCGTGCTCAGTGTACGTCACCGCGTCGCGGATCACGTTCTCCAGGAACACCTTCAGCACCCCGCGGGTCTCCTCGTAGATCAGACCAGAGATGCGCTTCACGCCGCCCCTGCGAGCCAGGCGGCGGATGGCGGGCTTCGTGATGCCCTGGATGTTGTCGCGCAACACCTTGCGGTGCCGCTTGGCGCCACCCTTGCCGAGCCCCTTTCCTCCCTTGCCGCGGCCTGTCATCCTTCCTTCCTCGGGCAAAGCAAAACGTGCACAAACAGCAGCTGCAGCGGCTGGCGAGTCGGCTACGGTCTGCGCCCAGCGCGCCCGCCGCCCCCCTATATAGACTCTGGCCCGCCCTCCCCCCCACCACGCGCAACCGAGGGCATATAAGCGCAGCACGGAGGCGCGCGGGCCCGTTGTCAAGGCAGCACCGGACGCCGCGCCGCACCTAACCTCCACGCACGCCGCTCCGCTACCGCCAACGCTACCGCCATGGCCCGCACAAAGCAAACGGCCCGCAAGTCCACCGGCGGAAAGGCGCCGCGCAAACAGCTCGCCACCAAGGCGGCGAGGAAGAGCGCGCCCGCCACCGGAGGCGTCAAGAAGCCCCACCGCTACAGGCCGGGCACCGTCGCCCTGCGAGAAATCAGGCGCTACCAGAAGAGCACAGAGCTGCTCATCCGCAAGCTGCCATTCCAGCGCCTAGTGCGCGAGATCGCCCAGGACTTCAAGACCGACCTGCGCTTCCAGAGCTCCGCAGTCATGGCCCTGCAGGAGGCCAGCGAGGCCTACCTCGTCGGCCTCTTCGAAGACACCAACCTGTGCGCAATCCACGCCAAGCGCGTCACCATCATGCCCAAGGACATCCAGCTCGCGCGCCGCATCCGCGGCGAGCGCGCCTAAACCGCGCCGCGGCACCGCACCGCACAAACAAAAACGGCCCTTTTCAGGGCCACTAACATCTCTCCGTCGCGAGCAAACTTTGTCGGTCGCCTGCCTCTCGCCCCGCAACCCAAAAACAAAAACCACCACTTCCCGTCCGTCCGCCACACACACCCGCTCACTCTGCCTGCCTGCTAGCAGCGCGCAACAATCACACATCATCCCTCCCCGGCGCTCAAAGCGCACAATACCCAACGGCCGACGTCACACCGCACGGGTGGCTGGCCGGCCGCCGCTTTCGTTTCGAAAACAAAAAAAACCCGCACTCCACTCCGACGGCCAACGGCCAGGCAGGCGCGCTCGCTCGCTCTACACGCCACCGAAATCCCCGCCGACTCCTTCCACATCTCAACGTGCCCCCGTTGCAAAACATAACACACACAAAGAAACAAAACAAAGACCAGACACGACTAGACAAGACACACATCCGAGAAGAACGAACGCAGGCAAGCCAACCAACGTATTCAAACAAAACAACGTGACAGAAAACCAACCGTCGGCCGCCGCCACAAACACGGCGACAATCAACCACGACAACAACAACACCGCTTACCGCTACCGCCGCCCACACCCGCCACCGACCCCCGCAATCAAACCACCACGGCACGCAAACAGCATCCCCACGGGCATACAGACAGACACCCACACCAAACGCAACACGACAATCAAAACCTTCCCCGACGTGCTTTGATGGCCCTGAGAAGGGCCGTTTTGGGCCGCGCGTCTCTTGCGCGCCACTAGACGACGACGGGGGGTGGGGACGACGGGGTCAAGCGCCAAACCCTTCCTTTCCCATCTCTTTCTCCTCTACTCTACTCTACTTCTTCTTCTTGGGCGAAGCCTTCGCCTTAGACGGCGTCGTCGCCTTCTTCGGGCGCGGCGCCTTCGGCTTCTTCGTCGGAACCTTGGCGGCCTTCTTCGCCTTCGACGGCGACTTGGCCTTGGCCGGCTTGGCCGCAGCCGCCTTCTTCGCACCCGCGGGAGCGGCCGACGCCGCAGACGCCTTCTTGGCGGCGCCCGCCTTCCGACCGGTCGCCGCCTTCACGCCACCAGCCTTCTTTGCGCCGGCCGCACGGGCGCCCTTCTTCTCCTTGCTGGCCGGAGCGGCGCGCTTCTTCTTGGCACCGCCAGCACGAGCCTTGCCGCCCTCGGCCGCCCCCCCCGCCGCCCGGCGCCGGCAAGCTTGAACGAGCCGGACGCGCCCTTCCCCTTCGTCTGCACCAGCTCGCCCGCCACGACGGCCGACTTGAGGTTACTTCTTGATAAACGGCGCCAGCTTCTCCGCGTCCAGCTTGTAGTGCGCGGCTATGTACTTCTTGATCGCCTGCAGCGACGACCCGCCGCGCTCCTTCAGACTCTTGATGGCGGCCGTCACCATCTCAGAGGTGCGCGGGTGCGCAGGCTTGGCGCGCGGCTTCTTCGCAGACGACGCAGACTTGGCCTTCTTCGTAGTGCCGGTGGCGGCGGGTGCCGCAGCAGTCTCGTTCGTAGCCGCCTGATCTGCCATTTCGACGACGCGCGTAACACACAGCGAGAGCGAGAGCGAGAGCGAGCGGGACGGCAGGCACGCAAGCACAGCACAGCACGGCAGAGCAGAGCAGAGAATCACAAGGGCCCAGCCAGTGTCGCGGGCGGGCGCGGACGGCCGAGAGAGCGGCCGCCACTCTGCGCGCCGCCGCGCCGCGCCTCCCGCGCTTGCTACCGCCCAACGTCCGACAGCCTGTGCGGAGCAGCCCCAAAGCTGCGCCACAACCGCCCGCGCCTTTCAAACCACCGAGGATGGGGCTACACACAGCCACACCACAGTCGCCAACCAGTCCGCCACGGCAGCGCCGCAAACCACGGCCAAACTGCAGCTACCGCGCGCTGCCTGGGTCGGCCCGCCGAGAATCGCCGCCCCCCGCCCAAATGCCGCCCCCACAGCCCCAGCCGACGACCCGCCACAATGGCCAAACCTTCGGCAAAACTCCCACACCGTCGCCGCGGCAGCCCGGCCAGCGCGGCCGGCGCCACAGCCACACAAGCCGAGGCGTGCGGCGATGACGGCCGTGCAAACGCGCCTCCGCCGCCCCATCGCCTTCCGTCGCCCTCCCGCCGTTTCCCGATCGGCCCGCAGCCGTCGGGCCACATCGCGCGCCGTCCTCCTCCTCTCGCCCGCCAACATTCACAGCCGTTTCTCAACAATTGCCCGCCGCAAACGGACGCCGCCTGCGCAACAGGCGCCGCCGCCCCTCGCCGCTTCCGACCCAACCCCTCGACCGAGGCAAACCGCAATCCGAATCTACAGACCAACCCAATCTGCCGTCAGCACACACGACAGCCGACCTTACACGTTGCGCGTTACACATTACGTTTACACGTCTAGGTTAGGTTCGGTTAGGTTAGGTGGACGTGGGTTAGGTTAAGGGGACTTGGGTTAGGTTAAGCGTCAAACTTAGGTTAAGCATTCAAACACGTCAGGCGTCAGAGGTTAGGTTAGGTTAGGTTAGGTTAGGTTAGGTTAGGTTAGGTTACGTTAGGTTACGTTACACGTTAGGTTAAGGGGTCAGTGCTAGGTTAAGAAGCGTCAAACGTAGGTTAAAAAAAGCGTTCAAAACGTGAGGCGTGAGCCGCCGGACAGCTTACCTTACGTAGACGTTTGGGGCTCACAGGCTGAGCTCACCTCACCACACCACAGGTTAGGTTCGGTTCGGTTCGCTCGGCTCAGCGTAAAGCGCCGAGGTCAGGGTTACGTTCGTTCACCTTCGGGCGCCACAACTTTTCGGTTGAAAGGTCGCGACGGGACGGACGTCGGCAGGCAACCGCCGCAAACGGACAAAAAACGTACAGACGACGTCCGAAAACCGCCGACAGACGGGGGGAGCAGCACGACCACGACCAGATACCGAGCGCGAACGAGACGCACGCGAAACCACCCCCCACCGGCCCAAAGGGCACCACACAACAACCCAGAGCACCACGTGTCGACACCACAGCAACCCGCCGCTCACGCGACATGGCTGGCACCGAAGGGCAACCGCCCGCAACTGCGCTTTTCCGCGCCGGCCGGATGCACGTCGTGCTACAAACAAACACCACTACCGTACACAGCCGCTGTTCACAACATCACTATCATGCGCGGCCCGCGGCTCGCCGCCGTCGCAGTCGCAGCCCCAACGCCAGCACTTTTGCACCACCATTCACACGCACCGCAACACAGCTCGCCGACACAGCCGAACAAAACAAACACCACACACAACAACAGCAACAACGCCGCCGCCTCTACTCGTGCCGGCGACCCCACCCCGGCCGATGGCGCCACCTTTCGCCAGCCGGCAATCGACACACACGCACGCACCCCACCCACCCCCCCGGGGCCCAGTGCAAAAAAAAACACACAAAAACAAAAAACAAAAAAAAAACAACACAAACGACACGGAAGCGCACCACCGCCACTTCGCGCGCACGCCACCAACCAGTCGTCGTCTCAAAATAACAAACACAAAACCAAAATAAAACTAACAACTAGGGCAACACAAAACAAAAACGCCTCGCACGAAACCGCCCACAAAAAGGACAAGCACACGCACAGCCTCTGCTGACGGACCACGACGCAGCGGCACGCTGCTCCTGTCCCGCGCCCCGCGCCCCCGCGGCCCCACTCGATTCCACAACTCACGCGAACACCCCGTCAACGACGGGCTCGCTTCCCGCAAACCTACCACCTTTCCGCCACGACGCACAGGCCCCAGCCCCACCCGACCCGACGACGCCCGTGGCAACGACTGCACTTTCACCACCGCCTCCCCCTTCCCCCCCAAAAACACACACACACACACAGCCAGCCAAAAACGCACTCGCGACCCACACATGCACGTGCATCGGCACACGCCAAACCAGTCAACGTCGACAACCACACGCAAGGCTCGAAACGAAACCGGCGTCCTTCCACGTTGCCATCAAGCTACCTACACGACACAAGACACAAGGAAACAAACACAACAGCCGGCCCCACTAATTCCCACTCTCACGCCGCAAAAAAGCACACCGAAACCGCCAAAACGCACGCACATTCCCCTTCGCACTGACACCGACCGGCTCGCTACCACACCACCTCTTCGGCAGCCGTTTCACGCCAATTCGCCACACCGCCCACACAGTCGACAAGCGGCCCGCCCTGTACGGCACACGCAACGACGCAGCGCAGCAAAGGGCGCCCGCAAACACATACCTCTCCTCTCTCTCCCTCTCCGCCGCCCGACGCGCCAACCGGCCACGCCACACCGCCAGCCACTCGCAAATTGTGCACTGCCACCCAGCCCACACGTCCCCAACACGCCGCCGCCCGCCTCCGGCCACCCGCCAGGGGGCGCTCACGTCCGCGACAAACAGCGCGGCCCGCCGGGCCGAACCGAAACCGAACCCGAGCCGCCGCTGCTCTGCACTCGGCACGGCCAACACCCTGCTGCAGACCGGGCTCGTCTCTCTGTACGCGTCTGCCTGCGCATCAACACAAACACGACCTTTTTTTTTTTTTTTCTCTCTACCGCCATCCTTCTTCTCGCGTTTTTACTCGTTGTTGCAGCAGCGGGCGCACACCTACACATCCACAGCCCCAGCCGAGCCGAGCCGGCCTCACCTCAGGGCCCGCCGCCAGCGTCTCCTCCTCGGGCACAGGTGCGGGTGCTGTGGCCGCCCATCCAACCGCATTGCTGGCCGTCCAGCCGCCAGGCGTTCCCACTGCCGCGAGCCACGCCGCGCACCGACCCTGCTGCAGAAAAACGAAGCATAGCCAGAGGACCGACCGATACACAAAGCAAGCCGTCGCCTCGCCTCTTGTCCTTCCTGCCTTCCTTTCGCCCCCCCCCCCCCTCCTTTTTTTTTTTTTATTTTGTTTTTCTTCTTTCTTTCTTTCCTTTGGCCCTCTCTCCTTCCCGCCCCATGGCGGTTACGGCACCGCCTTGCAGCGGCAGATTTTTTTGCGCCCCACACGCCTACTCCTACCACCATTAAC
>NW_025726970.1:82500-86070 GCF_021461385.2 Schistocerca piceifrons | reverse complement strand
CCGGCACCTGAGTAGGGCCGGGTCCTTGGCCATGAGTGGGAGCTCGGCCTAGTAAGGGGCGAAGGACGGAAGGTGAATCCGCCTTCCCGGAGTGCGGGGGGCACTTGCCGGGGAGGGAGGGATGAAAACTGCGATGGCAAGGCCGTCGAAGAGGACGAGTGTGTTGGAAACGGCACGCTCAACCTAGCAGCTCACGTGTGCCCTTGGTCCAGGGGCGGGACCGGTGGGCGAGCTGCCATTAGCCCCCCCCCATGCCAGAGGTGCCGGTCGGGGGTAACAGACGGGCCCCAATTTTTTCACTCTTCTTGGCAAACATGGCAGAACAAACGGAGAGTGAATCGGCGCTTTCGGAGCATGATGCTCTTATTGACGAGAGAAATCCGAATCAGTCAGTTATGGAAAGACATGCCTCCTTCCTCCGATTATTGGATCGGAGTGTCAGGCATGGAAAAATAAATGCCGACCAGATTAGGGCATTGAAAGAGGACATAGCCAATTGGGCTCTTGCCCACGCTAAACTAGAAGGACAGTATGCGGAAGTGAAAGCCGAAAATGAGCGGCTCCGCAATGAACTACAGAAACCGCAAAGGTCGTATGCTGCAGTTGCAGCAGTGACCCAACCTAAAAAGACAGTTCAAGAAACAATAAGACAGAACATAGAGAAAACTGTACCAACCATTTTTGTCAAACCGAAAAAAGGTGAAGACGTTAAGAAGGCTAAAGAGAATTTTGAGAAAAGTATTAATCCGAGAACAGACAAAATTAAAATAAACAATGTCAGAACGACCAAAAACATACTAATAGTTGAATTAGCCTCAACTGAGGGACTGTGACAAACTATTAGCAAACAAGAAATTAAATGACTCCTTTGTTTGCGAGAAACCAAAGAAACGAAGACCACTTATGATGATGTACGACGTCCCGACGTACATGTCGCAGGACGACGTCATCAATTGTGCGTATGAACAGAACTTTGAGGAAATCATGACTAAAGAAGAATTTATTGAGAAATTCAAGTTACGTTTTAAAACAGGGCCACGAGATCGGCCTACGGTACATCATGCCGTAGAGGTGGCACCCGATCTCAGGAAAATAATAGTCAAAACAAATAAATTATATATAGGATACACAGCGATTTCAGTTAAAGACTATACAGCACTGGCAAAATGCACAAAGTGCCAGGATTATGGCCATGTGGCCAAGTATTGTAATTTCCAAAACTCAGTCTGTGGAAGATGTGGCGAGGATGGCCATGACAAAAAATCTTGTGATAAACGAGAAACATGCATCCCTTGTAGGTACAGAAAAAGGGTCTGTCACTCCCCAGGAAGGGAGTGCATGACATACAAGTTGTTACTACAAAGATTGATTCAAAGGACTGACTATGGCGACTAGCCGAAAAGTCCAGAAACGGAAGTCACCTAGCAAAGTAGCACGGGATGCAGAAAGATGGAGAAGGTGGAGATCACAATCATCTTTGGATGAAGATGATGAAATTAACGCTTCTTACTTTGTTCCAGTTCCTGCTGTGCAGCCGGAAATGGTAGACTTCTCCTGTCAGGTCGGGTCTTTTCTGGCCGACAGGAGGGGGGTCTCGGCTGTGGCGGCGGAGTCGGGCGGGGCGGCGGACTTCTCCTGCCAGGTCGGGGGCTTCCTGGCCTCAAGGGGGAGGACATCGGCGCCCGGCACCGGTTCGGCTGCTGGACACTCTGCAGAGAAGACATATCAAGCACTAAAAGACTTGCAACTAGACAAAACTGAAATAGGTGGTGGCACAAAAAATACGTCAAAAAACTCTGTAGAACAAGTAGTATTGGAAACTGTAAAAGTAGAAGTAATTGGTGGAGGCAAGGAGAAAGAGAACATAGACTCTGACCTTGTAGATGTAGATTCCTCTGTAAGAAAACGGACTTATAATAATTGTCCCCCTGGGAATACTTACGGTATATGTGAGGAGACATTAAGACTATCACGTTTAGAAGATCCAGCAATCTTGACGGTGGCTCTTAGGCAGCTGGTGAGAACCGGGTATCCCAGAGGAAGAAGGATAACATTCCCTGCTCTGGAGGATGCAGATTGCATCCAGCTTGCCGCAGCAAACATACCTCTTGAGTTCAAACAACTAGAGGAACTCGTATCGAAAGTTTTTGCTCGAAGGGGTAGGGTTTTTGACCTAAAAAAGATATACAATGACATGGTAATGATGTATGGCAGGATCGCTTTTGATCCTGCCCAAACCTGGCCAAATAGTCATTTCCATACAAGGTATCCTGATGCACTTTAGAGTGTTTCAGGTAAATGCAATGAGAAGTCAGTTAGTCTTACATGAATTAAGAAGATTAACAGAGGAACACAAAGTAGACATCTTATTAATACAAGAACCATACTCCGTCTCGGGAAGGATTCCTGGCTTTCCCGTTAACGCACAGGTGATTGCCTCAGGCCAGCAACCAATGACGTCAATTATAATTTTAAGTAATCTAATCAAAACAACTGTAATTACTCAATTATGTACTACACACCTTACGGTTGTAGAAGTCAATTTAAAAGGACACAGTTTGTATTTAATGAGTTTGTATTGCCAGTACAGACATAATATTGATATCTACCTGGGACAATTGCGGACAGCATTAAGAGTCTTACAAGACAAGCATATAATAATATCAACGGATGCAAATGCTAATCACCGCTCTGGCACAGCCCGGTACAAGACCACAGAGGAATTGAATTAGAAGATTTAATCATGGAACAAAATTTGAATGTTGCGAATCTCCCCGGCAACCCTCCTACCTATAGGAGCCGAGCCGGGGCAGCATCTTTTATTGACATCACACTAACCTCAATGGGTATTGCTAATAAAATTTTGAATTGGAAAACACATGACGCTATAACCACGAGTGACCACAATGTCATTGAATTCGACATATCTGTGGAGGAGGACCGCGTGCCAGCAGAGTGGACAATGCGTTATGACTACGGGAGAGCCAATTGGGACCTTCTGGAGGCGGAGTTCGATCCTCCAGAGCTCGGAATTGAATTTAACGTGGAAGAGGCAGTAGAGGCCCTAACTACCTCTATAAAGACGGCTATCGCCGTAGCGATACCAGTGAAAAGACGTCTCATTCGGAAAGCGACTGCGCCATGGACTCCGGAGCTGTCGCGGCTCAGGCAGTCTATGCGTAGAGCACGCAGGAACTATCAAAGGGCTTTCGCCCAGGCAGAAAGACAATTCCATCTCACCATATATAGAAGACAGAAGAGGGTCTTTAAGGATACCCTAAACCAACATAGACAGCAGAGTTGGGAAGACTTCGTAAAGGAACATCTTACCCTGGACCCTTGGGGCATGCCATACAAAATCGTGAGGGAGAAAATACACTCCCCAATGCAGCTCTCCACAATCAAAAGGAAGACACTGACGACATGACAATTGACTGGAGACAAACTGCTGAGGAGTTACTTCATGTGCTCCTACCGGACGACCGACCTGACATGGACACTGAGCTGCAGAGGGAGATACGACAGCAAGATCAAATAATATACAACAACAACCTACAAGTCTACCCCTTC
>NW_025726970.1:75000-77500 GCF_021461385.2 Schistocerca piceifrons | reverse complement strand
TTACGAGCGAGAGACGCGATCGCGTTGCTCACTGTACGGCGTCCGATACCGAGCCATCAGCATGTCGGTCCCCATGCGCGTTGCACTCGCACTCGCAGTCGCAAAAACGTGGGGCAAATATATTACGCGGAAGAGTTATAACAGACCGAGCCCCACTGCATGGGGGGAGTCTTTGTCACTAATGTACACAGATGGAACATTTTGGACTGGAACCAGATTACCCGTACACACGGCGCTGATTAGTAATCAATGCAGAGCCATCAAACTACAGCAAATATACACAACTGTCCGTATACATGCTGAAAGAGTCTGCCCAAAATGGGAACCACACGTCAGCCAGACACTCTGATCACGCACCACTCTCTGCTTCTAACAGGCGCACATACAATATGTAAGCACCAGCATGGAACAACATCCAGTGCATCTTCTCCGCCACATTACACAATCCACACTATCACAACCAGACCAGGAGGTCCGTGCGGAAAATACAATATCCCAGCCTTTCGACATCCACCATTGCGCAGACCAGGCACCAACACCCACACATGTCCTATACAACGGTGCACCCAACATCACAATAGTACCTCCTGTCACAGCGCACAAACAATGACATGAGTCAAAGACACAGGTCTCACACAAGCATAGAATTGGAGCGCCGCCTCTAATAAGCCAAAGGTGCATCCTGACGTGACAAATCTGATCATGTCACAAGCATTCACTTACTATAATCACTATCAACGAACCTGCCGCCCCCGCCCCCCCCCCCCTACACCTTTCCGTACAACAACGTGTAACCTAACCTAACCTAACCTAACCTATGTTGTACCTTAACCTAACCTATGTTGTACCTTAACCTAACCTATGTTGTACCTTAACCTAACCTATGTTGTACCTTAACCTAACCTATGTTGTACCTTAACCTAACCTATGTTGTACCTTAACCTAACCTATGTTGTACCTTAACCTAACCTATGTTGTACCTTAACCTAACCCATGTTGTACCTTAACCTAACCCATGTTGTACCTTAACCTAACCCATGTTGTACCTTAACCTAACCCATGTTGTACCTTAACCTAACCCATGTTGTACCTTAACCTAACCCATGTTGTGCCTCAACCTAACCCATGTTGTGCCTCAACCTAACCCATGTTGTGCCTCAACCTAACCCATGTTGTGCCTTAACCTAACCCATGTTGTGCCTCAACCTAACCCATGTTGTGCCTTAACCTAACCCATGTTGTGCCTTAACCTAACCCATGTTGTGCCTTAACCTAACCCATGTTGTGCCTTAACCTAACCCATGTTGTGCCTTAACCTAACCCATGTTGTGCCTTAACCTAACCCATGTTGTGCCTTAACCTAACCCATGTTGTGCCTTAACCTAACCCATGTTGTCGCCTTAACGTAACCCACGTTGTCGCCTAAACCTGCTCTGTAATTGTTATACGACTCGTTCAATTACTGTAGTGTTGCCCACCCGCAACCCTCGCAATATAGTTCGCTACTCGCACTGCCCGCACCCCTGTGTATCGCTTCATGTTAAACACCTTGCAAGTCTTGCTCACTTTCCACATGCTCCTGCTGTACACTGTAATGTGGATGGCAGCAGGACGTACATGCCGCCCCTCCCCACGTCCCCACCTTGCCCCCTGCCTTCGCAAGCTGGTTGGTGAGAAGTTTGCATGTTCAATGCCCTTCGCATGCGACGTACTCAGGCTACGTTGTGGTGCGGCCTGTGTCAACTGTCCGCTGATGTCGTACGCGTGAACCACAATCTGTACTGCACATTCGTCCTTATGTACTGAATGATACATCGTGGCACATGTGTGACCGCACAACGACTGCGCCCAAAAACGGCGGACCATACAGTGCAAATATTGTGCACGCAGCTACGTGTCGTCTCCCTATGAGAGCTGGATTGCAGTGTGGTACGCCATAGAGACGTGTGGGAGGAACGGACGCCGTGGATGGCGATCAGCATGAGCTGTCTGTTGATGTATTCGGACCTAGTCGTCTCTCCTCACACACCGTGATGGCATGGTGCACCGCGTTCCATATCTGCGACATGCTACAGAGGCCGGTTGACAGTCGTTCGAGCAATGGACATCGCATACGTACGGGGGCCACCTTCCACGTATTGTCTAGGCGTGCACATTTTGTTGCGTGTATGTGGGCAGACGTAGTGTGGCGTGACACCTGACACAGGCATGCAATAATCGTTGAAGTTGCAAATGGCGATGGACGCCTGCGTTTTCTGGTGAAGTTACGCAAATGAACAAATGGTAACCTGTTGTGGTGCGGTTGTTCTCGCTAGGGGTGAATCGGTGATGGCGACGATAGGTTGAGGTACTAACCGGTTGTTCCAGCGATACCCACCATGCCGACGAAACTGAACGGCATCTGGGTGTGAAGCGATACGCGGCGGTGGCTGGGTGGGACCGTCCCCGGCCGGTGAGGGGGCGCCTCCCGGCGTGCTGGCCGCGCGGTGCGTGGGCGCAC
>NW_025726970.1:67500-70000 GCF_021461385.2 Schistocerca piceifrons | reverse complement strand
GTCTGGCAGTCATGGCCGGTCCTTGCGGCCGGCCGCGAAGCCCTGACGAGTAGGAGGGTCGCGGCGGTGGGCGCAGAAGGGTCTGGGCGTGAGCCTGCCTGGAGCCGCCGTCGGTGCAGATCTTGGTGGTAGTAGCAAATACTCCAGCGAGGCCCTGGAGGGCTGACGCGGAGAAGGGTTTCGTGTGAACAGCCGTTGCACACGAGTCAGTCGATCCTAAGCCCTAGGAGAAATCCGATGTTGATGGGGGCCGTCATAGCATGATGCGCTTTGTGCTGGCCCCCGTTGGGCGAAAGGGAATCCGGTTCCTATTCCGGAACCCGGCAGCGGAACCGATACAAGTCGGGCCCCTCTTTTAGAGATGCTCGTCGGGGTAACCCAAAAGGACCCGGAGACGCCGTCGGGAGATCGGGGAAGAGTTTTCTTTTCTGCATGAGCGTTCGAGTTCCCTGGAATCCTCTAGCAGGGAGATAGGGTTTGGAACGCGAAGAGCACCGCAGTTGCGGCGGTGTCCCGATCTTCCCCTCGGACCTTGAAAATCCGGGAGAGGGCCACGTGGAGGTGTCGCGCCGGTTCGTACCCATATCCGCAGCAGGTCTCCAAGGTGAAGAGCCTCTAGTCGATAGAATAATGTAGGTAAGGGAAGTCGGCAAATTGGATCCGTAACTTCGGGATAAGGATTGGCTCTGAGGATCGGGGCGTGTCGGGCTTGGTCGGGAAGTGGGTCAGCGCTAACGTGCCGGGCCTGGGCGAGGTGAGTGCCGTAGGGGTGCCGGTAAGTGCGGGCGTTTAGCGCGGGCGTGGTCTGCTCTCGCCGTTGGTCGGCCTCGTGCTGGCCGGCGGTGCAGGATGCGCGCGCCTGCGCGGCGTTCGCGCCCCGGTGCTTCAACCTGCGTGCAGGATCCGAGCTCGGTCCCGTGCCTTGGCCTCCCACGGATCTTCCTTGCTGCGAGGCCGCGTCCGCCTTAGCGTGCTCCTCCGGGGGCGCGCGGGTGCGCGGATTCTCTTCGGCCGCCATTCAACGATCAACTCAGAACTGGCACGGACTGGGGGAATCCGACTGTCTAATTAAAACAAAGCATTGCGATGGCCCTAGCGGGTGTTGACGCAATGTGATTTCTGCCCAGTGCTCTGAATGTCAACGTGAAGAAATTCAAGCAAGCGCGGGTAAACGGCGGGAGTAACTATGACTCTCTTAAGGTGGCCAAGTGGCGGCGGTGTGGCTGCATCCGGACTTGGCTTTCCGAAGTGCGGTCTTGATGTAGTCGTGCTGCTGCTGCGAGGTGCCTTCCTTGGGTTATAGTTACAGGGAGAGTGATGCGCAATACATGGGCCTAGCCCTCTTAGCCTCTCCTCTCCTGCGGTCTTCTCCCCTTCTCGTGGGCCCGCTGATTTTCGCAGAGTGGAAGACCGCACCAGGGGCTTGGGGGGGTTACCAGCCCCCCCTCGCATTATCCCTTTATAGTTGGGGGCAGCCGACAAGAAACAAGAGATGGTGGCCCTTCCGCTGAAGGTGCCACCCCAGCTACCCCAGCACCTATCCGGCCAACCGGCCGTAACGAAAATGCGATAGTTTGTGTAGCTCCCTTTGCTTGCAGTGAGTGCCACCGCACTTTTACCACGAAGAACGGTCTCGGGGTCCATCGCCGCCGCCAACACCCTGCGGCCGCCAACGCTGAGATCGTGACGGAGAGGCATCGCGCGAGGTGGACGGAGGAAGAAGTCCTGTCGCTCGCCAAGGCAGAGGCCGAACTGTTCCTTGAGAGGGACGCCCGGTTCTTCTTTGTAAATCAAGAACTTACCAGGATGTTCCCCGACCGAACGCTTGAGGCAATCAAGTGCCGACGGCGGCAAGCTGCCCACAAGCAGCTTGTCCGCCAATTCATGGAGGCACTTGAGATCGGTCGGGGCGAAGAGCCGGCGTCCCGCCGTGGAGCAGCGAGCTCGCTGCCTGACGCGGGCGAGGCCGCTGCGCCGCCCGTCGACGCAGCCGAGGACTTCGCGGCCGACACCACCGGGCCGCCGCCGGAGGGGCCGACTGACGCCGCCATCTGGGAGCATCTGGCGGGGCTACCTGCTTCCGCCCAGCGTTTCTCTGCCCTGGATCGAGTCATTGGTCTGGGGCGGGGCACGCCGCCCGATGTCATCCTGGGCATGCTCCCGGATGCCCTTGCGTCGGTCGGGTCCAGGGGGGAGAGGTCGATCACCAGGACACAGCGGCCGCGCCAATCATCCAAGCGGCCGCCTGCCGCCCCGCCGCTGCAGAAGCGCAAGCGGCGCCGCTGGGAATACGCGCGCACACAGGACGCCTTCCGTAGGTCGCGTGCACGTTGCGTGCGCGGCTTGCTGGACGGCACCCTGCTGCAGCCGCCACCCGACATCCCCGGTCTGCTGGACTTCTGGGCGGACCTCTTCACGAAGAAGCCGATCTCCACCGCCGGCTTCATCCGTGACCGCCTTCTCCCGCACTCGGAGCCTGTCGCTCCTGAGTGCCTATGGG
>NW_025726970.1:60000-62500 GCF_021461385.2 Schistocerca piceifrons | reverse complement strand
CGAGCCATCAGCATGTCGGTCCCCATGCGCGTTGCACTCGCACTCGCAGTCGCAAAAACGTGGGGCAAATATATTACGCGGAAGAGTTATAACAGACCGAGCCCCACTGCATGGGGGGAGTCTTTGTCACTAATGTACACAGATGGAACATTTTGGACTGGAACCAGATTACCCGTACACACGGCGCTGATTAGTAATCAATGCAGAGCCATCAAACTACAGCAAATATACACAACTGTCCGTATACATGCTGAAAGAGTCTGCCCAAAATGGGAACCACACGTCAGCCAGACACTCTGATCACGCACCACTCTCTGCTTCTAACAGGCGCACATACAATATGTAAGCACCAGCATGGAACAACATCCAGTGCATCTTCTCCGCCACATTACACAATCCACACTATCACAACCAGACCAGGAGGTCCGTGCGGAAAATACAATATCCCAGCCTTTCGACATCCACCATTGCGCAGACCAGGCACCAACACCCACACATGTCCTATACAACGGTGCACCCAACATCACAATAGTACCTCCTGTCACAGCGCACAAACAATGACATGAGTCAAAGACACAGGTCTCACACAAGCATAGAATTGGAGCGCCGCCTCTAATAAGCCAAAGGTGCATCCTGACGTGACAAATCTGATCATGTCACAAGCATTCACTTACTATAATCACTATCAACGAACCTGCCGCCCCCGCCCCCCCCCCCCCTACACCTTTCCGTACAACAACGTGTAACCTAACCTAACCTAACCTAACCTATGTTGTACCTTAACCTAACCTATGTTGTACCTTAACCTAACCTATGTTGTACCTTAACCTAACCTATGTTGTACCTTAACCTAACCTATGTTGTACCTTAACCTAACCTATGTTGTACCTTAACCTAACCTATGTTGTACCTTAACCTAACCTATGTTGTACCTTAACCTAACCCATGTTGTACCTTAACCTAACCCATGTTGTACCTTAACCTAACCCATGTTGTACCTTAACCTAACCCATGTTGTACCTTAACCTAACCCATGTTGTACCTTAACCTAACCCATGTTGTGCCTCAACCTAACCCATGTTGTGCCTCAACCTAACCCATGTTGTGCCTCAACCTAACCCATGTTGTGCCTTAACCTAACCCATGTTGTGCCTCAACCTAACCCATGTTGTGCCTTAACCTAACCCATGTTGTGCCTTAACCTAACCCATGTTGTGCCTTAACCTAACCCATGTTGTGCCTTAACCTAACCCATGTTGTGCCTTAACCTAACCCATGTTGTGCCTTAACCTAACCCATGTTGTGCCTTAACCTAACCCATGTTGTGCCTTAACCTAACCCATGTTGTCGCCTTAACGTAACCCACGTTGTCGCCTAAACCTGCTCTGTAATTGTTATACGACTCGTTCAATTACTGTAGTGTTGCCCACCCGCAACCCTCGCAATATAGTTCGCTACTCGCACTGCCCGCACCCCTGTGTATCGCTTCATGTTAAACACCTTGCAAGTCTTGCTCACTTTCCACATGCTCCTGCTGTACACTGTAATGTGGATGGCAGCAGGACGTACATGCCGCCCCTCCCCACGTCCCCACCTTGCCCCCTGCCTTCGCAAGCTGGTTGGTGAGAAGTTTGCATGTTCAATGCCCTTCGCATGCGACGTACTCAGGCTACGTTGTGGTGCGGCCTGTGTCAACTGTCCGCTGATGTCGTACGCGTGAACCACAATCTGTACTGCACATTCGTCCTTATGTACTGAATGATACATCGTGGCACATGTGTGACCGCACAACGACTGCGCCCAAAAACGGCGGACCATACAGTGCAAATATTGTGCACGCAGCTACGTGTCGTCTCCCTATGAGAGCTGGATTGCAGTGTGGTACGCCATAGAGACGTGTGGGAGGAACGGACGCCGTGGATGGCGATCAGCATGAGCTGTCTGTTGATGTATTCGGACCTAGTCGTCTCTCCTCACACACCGTGATGGCATGGTGCACCGCGTTCCATATCTGCGACATGCTACAGAGGCCGGTTGACAGTCGTTCGAGCAATGGACATCGCATACGTACGGGGGCCACCTTCCACGTATTGTCTAGGCGTGCACATTTTGTTGCGTGTATGTGGGCAGACGTAGTGTGGCGTGACACCTGACACAGGCATGCAATAATCGTTGAAGTTGCAAATGGCGATGGACGCCTGCGTTTTCTGGTGAAGTTACGCAAATGAACAAATGGTAACCTGTTGTGGTGCGGTTGTTCTCGCTAGGGGTGAATCGGTGATGGCGACGATAGGTTGAGGTACTAACCGGTTGTTCCAGCGATACCCACCATGCCGACGAAACTGAACGGCATCTGGGTGTGAAGCGATACGCGGCGGTGGCTGGGTGGGACCGTCCCCGGCCGGTGAGGGGGCGCCTCCCGGCGTGCTGGCCGCGCGGTGCGTGGGCGCACGCGCTACAGCCGGCTGGTGGGGGCGGCCAGTGGCAGGCGCGCCGGCCG
>NW_025726970.1:47500-50000 GCF_021461385.2 Schistocerca piceifrons | reverse complement strand
CCTTAACCTAACCCATGTTGTCGCCTTAACGTAACCCACGTTGTCGCCTAAACCTGCTCTGTAATTGTTATACGACTCGTTCAATTACTGTAGTGTTGCCCACCCGCAACCCTCGCAATATAGTTCGCTACTCGCACTGCCCGCACCCCTGTGTATCGCTTCATGTTAAACACCTTGCAAGTCTTGCTCACTTTCCACATGCTCCTGCTGTACACTGTAATGTGGATGGCAGCAGGACGTACATGCCGCCCCTCCCCACGTCCCCACCTTGCCCCCTGCCTTCGCAAGCTGGTTGGTGAGAAGTTTGCATGTTCAATGCCCTTCGCATGCGACGTACTCAGGCTACGTTGTGGTGCGGCCTGTGTCAACTGTCCGCTGATGTCGTACGCGTGAACCACAATCTGTACTGCACATTCGTCCTTATGTACTGAATGATACATCGTGGCACATGTGTGACCGCACAACGACTGCGCCCAAAAACGGCGGACCATACAGTGCAAATATTGTGCACGCAGCTACGTGTCGTCTCCCTATGAGAGCTGGATTGCAGTGTGGTACGCCATAGAGACGTGTGGGAGGAACGGACGCCGTGGATGGCGATCAGCATGAGCTGTCTGTTGATGTATTCGGACCTAGTCGTCTCTCCTCACACACCGTGATGGCATGGTGCACCGCGTTCCATATCTGCGACATGCTACAGAGGCCGGTTGACAGTCGTTCGAGCAATGGACATCGCATACGTACGGGGGCCACCTTCCACGTATTGTCTAGGCGTGCACATTTTGTTGCGTGTATGTGGGCAGACGTAGTGTGGCGTGACACCTGACACAGGCATGCAATAATCGTTGAAGTTGCAAATGGCGATGGACGCCTGCGTTTTCTGGTGAAGTTACGCAAATGAACAAATGGTAACCTGTTGTGGTGCGGTTGTTCTCGCTAGGGGTGAATCGGTGATGGCGACGATAGGTTGAGGTACTAACCGGTTGTTCCAGCGATACCCACCATGCCGACGAAACTGAACGGCATCTGGGTGTGAAGCGATACGCGGCGGTGGCTGGGTGGGACCGTCCCCGGCCGGTGAGGGGGCGCCTCCCGGCGTGCTGGCCGCGCGGTGCGTGGGCGCACGCGCTACAGCCGGCTGGTGGGGGCGGCCAGTGGCAGGCGCGCCGGCCGACGGACGCGGCAGGCGTCGCAGCTGCGCGCCGGCGCACCCTGCGCGCGGCGCCGTGCGGCCAAAGTAGGTCCTCGCGGGCCCGGTGCGAAGCGCGGTGGACATCTTCAGTGTGCTGGTCCGATTGAGGACTGTGTGCGTTGAGGATGCGCCGCCGCCCGGCGCTCGGCGCCGCGACGCCGTCTGCTGCTCGGTCGCCCCAGCGGTTCTCGCTGGTGGTTTGTATCGCAGCTGTGCGGATGTGTTGGCGCGTGCGCTGTGCTGGGAGAGTTCGCTTCGGCACCCAAGTGGGGCTTTTGTCCTTCTGTGGCGCTGGCGTTGGAGCTGCCGGTCACCGTAGGTGGCGCGTGTTGTCTCCCGCCGGCAATGCCACGACAGCACGCTCCCGGGCCTCTGTCGGCAGCGGCAAGCTCAGTTGGGAGCACGGGTGGTCGCACCGAAAGCGTCTACTCGCCTAACTCCGGGCGATTGCGCCTCTCTCGAACCCGACCAAGTACTTGGGACGGCGCTGCGCGCCGCCGGGACCTGAGAGGGTTTCGAGGTGTATTGTGCAGGGGAGCTCAGCCTCCTCCTGTTTGCAGAATGATTGAGCGGACGCTTGCGTGTTCGCGCGGGCCCCCGGGACACACTCCCGGGCGGCCGGCTGCTCAGCTCTAGTTGACGCAGCTCCCTGGTTGATCCTGCCAGTAGTCATATGCTTGTCTCAAAGATTAAGCCATGCATGTCTCAGTACAAGCCGCATTAAGGTGAAACCGCGAATGGCTCATTAAATCAGTTATGGTTCCTTAGATCGTACCCACGTTACTTGGATAACTGTGGTAATTCTAGAGCTAATACATGCAAACAGAGTCCCGACCAGAGATGGAAGGGACGCTTTTATTAGATCAAAACCAATCGGTCGGCTCGTCCGGTCCGTTTGCCTTGGTGACTCTGAATAACTTTGGGCTGATCGCACGGTCCTCGTACCGGCGACGCATCTTTCAAATGTCTGCCTTATCAACTGTCGATGGTAGGTTCTGCGCCTACCATGGTTGTAACGGGTAACGGGGAATCAGGGTTCGATTCCGGAGAGGGAGCCTGAGAAACGGCTACCACATCCAAGGAAGGCAGCAGGCGCGCAAATTACCCACTCCCGGCACGGGGAGGTAGTGACGAAAAATAACGATACGGGACTCATCCGAGGCCCCGTAATCGGAATGAGTACACTTTAAATCCTTTAACGAGTATCTATTGGAGGGCAAGTCTGGTGCCAGCAGCCGCGGTAATTCCAGCTCCAATAGCGTATATTAAAGTTGTTGCGGTTAAAAAGCTCGTAGTTGGATTTGTGTC
>NW_025726970.1:35000-37500 GCF_021461385.2 Schistocerca piceifrons | reverse complement strand
TGCCCGCACCCCTGTGTATCGCTTCATGTTAAACACCTTGCAAGTCTTGCTCACTTTCCACATGCTCCTGCTGTACACTGTAATGTGGATGGCAGCAGGACGTACATGCCGCCCCTCCCCACGTCCCCACCTTGCCCCCTGCCTTCGCAAGCTGGTTGGTGAGAAGTTTGCATGTTCAATGCCCTTCGCATGCGACGTACTCAGGCTACGTTGTGGTGCGGCCTGTGTCAACTGTCCGCTGATGTCGTACGCGTGAACCACAATCTGTACTGCACATTCGTCCTTATGTACTGAATGATACATCGTGGCACATGTGTGACCGCACAACGACTGCGCCCAAAAACGGCGGACCATACAGTGCAAATATTGTGCACGCAGCTACGTGTCGTCTCCCTATGAGAGCTGGATTGCAGTGTGGTACGCCATAGAGACGTGTGGGAGGAACGGACGCCGTGGATGGCGATCAGCATGAGCTGTCTGTTGATGTATTCGGACCTAGTCGTCTCTCCTCACACACCGTGATGGCATGGTGCACCGCGTTCCATATCTGCGACATGCTACAGAGGCCGGTTGACAGTCGTTCGAGCAATGGACATCGCATACGTACGGGGGCCACCTTCCACGTATTGTCTAGGCGTGCACATTTTGTTGCGTGTATGTGGGCAGACGTAGTGTGGCGTGACACCTGACACAGGCATGCAATAATCGTTGAAGTTGCAAATGGCGATGGACGCCTGCGTTTTCTGGTGAAGTTACGCAAATGAACAAATGGTAACCTGTTGTGGTGCGGTTGTTCTCGCTAGGGGTGAATCGGTGATGGCGACGATAGGTTGAGGTACTAACCGGTTGTTCCAGCGATACCCACCATGCCGACGAAACTGAACGGCATCTGGGTGTGAAGCGATACGCGGCGGTGGCTGGGTGGGACCGTCCCCGGCCGGTGAGGGGGCGCCTCCCGGCGTGCTGGCCGCGCGGTGCGTGGGCGCACGCGCTACAGCCGGCTGGTGGGGGCGGCCAGTGGCAGGCGCGCCGGCCGACGGACGCGGCAGGCGTCGCAGCTGCGCGCCGGCGCACCCTGCGCGCGGCGCCGTGCGGCCAAAGTAGGTCCTCGCGGGCCCGGTGCGAAGCGCGGTGGACATCTTCAGTGTGCTGGTCCGATTGAGGACTGTGTGCGTTGAGGATGCGCCGCCGCCCGGCGCTCGGCGCCGCGACGCCGTCTGCTGCTCGGTCGCCCCAGCGGTTCTCGCTGGTGGTTTGTATCGCAGCTGTGCGGATGTGTTGGCGCGTGCGCTGTGCTGGGAGAGTTCGCTTCGGCACCCAAGTGGGGCTTTTGTCCTTCTGTGGCGCTGGCGTTGGAGCTGCCGGTCACCGTAGGTGGCGCGTGTTGTCTCCCGCCGGCAATGCCACGACAGCACGCTCCCGGGCCTCTGTCGGCAGCGGCAAGCTCAGTTGGGAGCACGGGTGGTCGCACCGAAAGCGTCTACTCGCCTAACTCCGGGCGATTGCGCCTCTCTCGAACCCGACCAAGTACTTGGGACGGCGCTGCGCGCCGCCGGGACCTGAGAGGGTTTCGAGGTGTATTGTGCAGGGGAGCTCAGCCTCCTCCTGTTTGCAGAATGATTGAGCGGACGCTTGCGTGTTCGCGCGGGCCCCCGGGACACACTCCCGGGCGGCCGGCTGCTCAGCTCTAGTTGACGCAGCTCCCTGGTTGATCCTGCCAGTAGTCATATGCTTGTCTCAAAGATTAAGCCATGCATGTCTCAGTACAAGCCGCATTAAGGTGAAACCGCGAATGGCTCATTAAATCAGTTATGGTTCCTTAGATCGTACCCACGTTACTTGGATAACTGTGGTAATTCTAGAGCTAATACATGCAAACAGAGTCCCGACCAGAGATGGAAGGGACGCTTTTATTAGATCAAAACCAATCGGTCGGCTCGTCCGGTCCGTTTGCCTTGGTGACTCTGAATAACTTTGGGCTGATCGCACGGTCCTCGTACCGGCGACGCATCTTTCAAATGTCTGCCTTATCAACTGTCGATGGTAGGTTCTGCGCCTACCATGGTTGTAACGGGTAACGGGGAATCAGGGTTCGATTCCGGAGAGGGAGCCTGAGAAACGGCTACCACATCCAAGGAAGGCAGCAGGCGCGCAAATTACCCACTCCCGGCACGGGGAGGTAGTGACGAAAAATAACGATACGGGACTCATCCGAGGCCCCGTAATCGGAATGAGTACACTTTAAATCCTTTAACGAGTATCTATTGGAGGGCAAGTCTGGTGCCAGCAGCCGCGGTAATTCCAGCTCCAATAGCGTATATTAAAGTTGTTGCGGTTAAAAAGCTCGTAGTTGGATTTGTGTCCCACGCTGTTGGTTCACCGCCCGTCGGTGTTTAACTGGCATGTATCGTGGGACGTCCTGCCGGTGGGGCGAGCTGAAGGCGTGCGACCGCCTCGTGCGTGCTCGTGCGTCCCGAGGCGGACCCCGTTGAAATCCTAC
>NW_025726970.1:25000-27500 GCF_021461385.2 Schistocerca piceifrons | reverse complement strand
ATATACACAACTGTCCGTATACATGCTGAAAGAGTCTGCCCAAAATGGGAACCACACGTCAGCCAGACACTCTGATCACGCACCACTCTCTGCTTCTAACAGGCGCACATACAATATGTAAGCACCAGCATGGAACAACATCCAGTGCATCTTCTCCGCCACATTACACAATCCACACTATCACAACCAGACCAGGAGGTCCGTGCGGAAAATACAATATCCCAGCCTTTCGACATCCACCATTGCGCAGACCAGGCACCAACACCCACACATGTCCTATACAACGGTGCACCCAACATCACAATAGTACCTCCTGTCACAGCGCACAAACAATGACATGAGTCAAAGACACAGGTCTCACACAAGCATAGAATTGGAGCGCCGCCTCTAATAAGCCAAAGGTGCATCCTGACGTGACAAATCTGATCATGTCACAAGCATTCACTTACTATAATCACTATCAACGAACCTGCCGCCCCCGCCCCCCCCCCCCCCCTACACCTTTCCGTACAACAACGTGTAACCTAACCTAACCTAACCTAACCTATGTTGTACCTTAACCTAACCTATGTTGTACCTTAACCTAACCTATGTTGTACCTTAACCTAACCTATGTTGTACCTTAACCTAACCTATGTTGTACCTTAACCTAACCTATGTTGTACCTTAACCTAACCCATGTTGTACCTTAACCTAACCCATGTTGTACCTTAACCTAACCCATGTTGTACCTTAACCTAACCCATGTTGTACCTTAACCTAACCCATGTTGTACCTTAACCTAACCCATGTTGTGCCTCAACCTAACCCATGTTGTGCCTCAACCTAACCCATGTTGTGCCTCAACCTAACCCATGTTGTGCCTTAACCTAACCCATGTTGTGCCTCAACCTAACCCATGTTGTGCCTTAACCTAACCCATGTTGTGCCTTAACCTAACCCATGTTGTGCCTTAACCTAACCCATGTTGTGCCTTAACCTAACCCATGTTGTGCCTTAACCTAACCCATGTTGTGCCTTAACCTAACCCATGTTGTGCCTTAACCTAACCCATGTTGTGCCTTAACCTAACCCATGTTGTCGCCTTAACGTAACCCACGTTGTCGCCTAAACCTGCTCTGTAATTGTTATACGACTCGTTCAATTACTGTAGTGTTGCCCACCCGCAACCCTCGCAATATAGTTCGCTACTCGCACTGCCCGCACCCCTGTGTATCGCTTCATGTTAAACACCTTGCAAGTCTTGCTCACTTTCCACATGCTCCTGCTGTACACTGTAATGTGGATGGCAGCAGGACGTACATGCCGCCCCTCCCCACGTCCCCACCTTGCCCCCTGCCTTCGCAAGCTGGTTGGTGAGAAGTTTGCATGTTCAATGCCCTTCGCATGCGACGTACTCAGGCTACGTTGTGGTGCGGCCTGTGTCAACTGTCCGCTGATGTCGTACGCGTGAACCACAATCTGTACTGCACATTCGTCCTTATGTACTGAATGATACATCGTGGCACATGTGTGACCGCACAACGACTGCGCCCAAAAACGGCGGACCATACAGTGCAAATATTGTGCACGCAGCTACGTGTCGTCTCCCTATGAGAGCTGGATTGCAGTGTGGTACGCCATAGAGACGTGTGGGAGGAACGGACGCCGTGGATGGCGATCAGCATGAGCTGTCTGTTGATGTATTCGGACCTAGTCGTCTCTCCTCACACACCGTGATGGCATGGTGCACCGCGTTCCATATCTGCGACATGCTACAGAGGCCGGTTGACAGTCGTTCGAGCAATGGACATCGCATACGTACGGGGGCCACCTTCCACGTATTGTCTAGGCGTGCACATTTTGTTGCGTGTATGTGGGCAGACGTAGTGTGGCGTGACACCTGACACAGGCATGCAATAATCGTTGAAGTTGCAAATGGCGATGGACGCCTGCGTTTTCTGGTGAAGTTACGCAAATGAACAAATGGTAACCTGTTGTGGTGCGGTTGTTCTCGCTAGGGGTGAATCGGTGATGGCGACGATAGGTTGAGGTACTAACCGGTTGTTCCAGCGATACCCACCATGCCGACGAAACTGAACGGCATCTGGGTGTGAAGCGATACGCGGCGGTGGCTGGGTGGGACCGTCCCCGGCCGGTGAGGGGGCGCCTCCCGGCGTGCTGGCCGCGCGGTGCGTGGGCGCACGCGCTACAGCCGGCTGGTGGGGGCGGCCAGTGGCAGGCGCGCCGGCCGACGGACGCGGCAGGCGTCGCAGCTGCGCGCCGGCGCACCCTGCGCGCGGCGCCGTGCGGCCAAAGTAGGTCCTCGCGGGCCCGGTGCGAAGCGCGGTGGACATCTTCAGTGTGCTGGTCCGATTGAGGACTGTGTGCGTTGAGGATGCGCCGCCGCCCGGCGCTCGGCGCCGCGACGCCGTCTGCTGCTCGGTCGCCCCAGCGGTTCTCGCTGGTGGTTTGTATCGCAGCTGTGCGGATGTGTTGGCGCGTGCGCTGTGCTGGGAGA
>NW_025726970.1:12500-17500 GCF_021461385.2 Schistocerca piceifrons | reverse complement strand
GGCAATGACGCCACCCGCACCCGTTCGTGCACCACCCCAACCGCCAAACTCGCACCTCCAGCGGATGAACGGCGGACGTTTCCCGCACTCGTAAAGTGCAATCCACCCCTATAACTTGCGTTTCATGAAGAGTTATTTCCAATATGCGACATTCCCGCTGTCCGTATACATGAGCCGCGACCTGTACCACTTACGAGCGAGAGACGCGATCGCGTTGCTCACTGTACGGCGTCCGATACCGAGCCATCAGCATGTCGGTCCCCATGCGCGTTGCACTCGCACTCGCAGTCGCAAAAACGTGGGGCAAATATATTACGCGGAAGAGTTATAACAGACCGAGCCCCACTGCATGGGGGGAGTCTTTGTCACTAATGTACACAGATGGAACATTTTGGACTGGAACCAGATTACCCGTACACACGGCGCTGATTAGTAATCAATGCAGAGCCATCAAACTACAGCAAATATACACAACTGTCCGTATACATGCTGAAAGAGTCTGCCCAAAATGGGAACCACACGTCAGCCAGACACTCTGATCACGCACCACTCTCTGCTTCTAACAGGCGCACATACAATATGTAAGCACCAGCATGGAACAACATCCAGTGCATCTTCTCCGCCACATTACACAATCCACACTATCACAACCAGACCAGGAGGTCCGTGCGGAAAATACAATATCCCAGCCTTTCGACATCCACCATTGCGCAGACCAGGCACCAACACCCACACATGTCCTATACAACGGTGCACCCAACATCACAATAGTACCTCCTGTCACAGCGCACAAACAATGACATGAGTCAAAGACACAGGTCTCACACAAGCATAGAATTGGAGCGCCGCCTCTAATAAGCCAAAGGTGCATCCTGACGTGACAAATCTGATCATGTCACAAGCATTCACTTACTATAATCACTATCAACGAACCTGCCGCCCCCGCCCCCCCCCCCCCCCTACACCTTTCCGTACAACAACGTGTAACCTAACCTAACCTAACCTAACCTATGTTGTACCTTAACCTAACCTATGTTGTACCTTAACCTAACCTATGTTGTACCTTAACCTAACCTATGTTGTACCTTAACCTAACCTATGTTGTACCTTAACCTAACCTATGTTGTACCTTAACCTAACCTATGTTGTACCTTAACCTAACCTATGTTGTACCTTAACCTAACCCATGTTGTACCTTAACCTAACCCATGTTGTACCTTAACCTAACCCATGTTGTACCTTAACCTAACCCATGTTGTACCTTAACCTAACCCATGTTGTACCTTAACCTAACCCATGTTGTGCCTCAACCTAACCCATGTTGTGCCTCAACCTAACCCATGTTGTGCCTTAACCTAACCCATGTTGTGCCTCAACCTAACCCATGTTGTGCCTTAACCTAACCCATGTTGTGCCTTAACCTAACCCATGTTGTGCCTTAACCTAACCCATGTTGTGCCTTAACCTAACCCATGTTGTGCCTTAACCTAACCCATGTTGTGCCTTAACCTAACCCATGTTGTGCCTTAACCTAACCCATGTTGTCGCCTTAACGTAACCCACGTTGTCGCCTAAACCTGCTCTGTAATTGTTATACGACTCGTTCAATTACTGTAGTGTTGCCCACCCGCAACCCTCGCAATATAGTTCGCTACTCGCACTGCCCGCACCCCTGTGTATCGCTTCATGTTAAACACCTTGCAAGTCTTGCTCACTTTCCACATGCTCCTGCTGTACACTGTAATGTGGATGGCAGCAGGACGTACATGCCGCCCCTCCCCACGTCCCCACCTTGCCCCCTGCCTTCGCAAGCTGGTTGGTGAGAAGTTTGCATGTTCAATGCCCTTCGCATGCGACGTACTCAGGCTACGTTGTGGTGCGGCCTGTGTCAACTGTCCGCTGATGTCGTACGCGTGAACCACAATCTGTACTGCACATTCGTCCTTATGTACTGAATGATACATCGTGGCACATGTGTGACCGCACAACGACTGCGCCCAAAAACGGCGGACCATACAGTGCAAATATTGTGCACGCAGCTACGTGTCGTCTCCCTATGAGAGCTGGATTGCAGTGTGGTACGCCATAGAGACGTGTGGGAGGAACGGACGCCGTGGATGGCGATCAGCATGAGCTGTCTGTTGATGTATTCGGACCTAGTCGTCTCTCCTCACACACCGTGATGGCATGGTGCACCGCGTTCCATATCTGCGACATGCTACAGAGGCCGGTTGACAGTCGTTCGAGCAATGGACATCGCATACGTACGGGGGCCACCTTCCACGTATTGTCTAGGCGTGCACATTTTGTTGCGTGTATGTGGGCAGACGTAGTGTGGCGTGACACCTGACACAGGCATGCAATAATCGTTGAAGTTGCAAATGGCGATGGACGCCTGCGTTTTCTGGTGAAGTTACGCAAATGAACAAATGGTAACCTGTTGTGGTGCGGTTGTTCTCGCTAGGGGTGAATCGGTGATGGCGACGATAGGTTGAGGTACTAACCGGTTGTTCCAGCGATACCCACCATGCCGACGAAACTGAACGGCATCTGGGTGTGAAGCGATACGCGGCGGTGGCTGGGTGGGACCGTCCCCGGCCGGTGAGGGGGCGCCTCCCGGCGTGCTGGCCGCGCGGTGCGTGGGCGCACGCGCTACAGCCGGCTGGTGGGGGCGGCCAGTGGCAGGCGCGCCGGCCGACGGACGCGGCAGGCGTCGCAGCTGCGCGCCGGCGCACCCTGCGCGCGGCGCCGTGCGGCCAAAGTAGGTCCTCGCGGGCCCGGTGCGAAGCGCGGTGGACATCTTCAGTGTGCTGGTCCGATTGAGGACTGTGTGCGTTGAGGATGCGCCGCCGCCCGGCGCTCGGCGCCGCGACGCCGTCTGCTGCTCGGTCGCCCCAGCGGTTCTCGCTGGTGGTTTGTATCGCAGCTGTGCGGATGTGTTGGCGCGTGCGCTGTGCTGGGAGAGTTCGCTTCGGCACCCAAGTGGGGCTTTTGTCCTTCTGTGGCGCTGGCGTTGGAGCTGCCGGTCACCGTAGGTGGCGCGTGTTGTCTCCCGCCGGCAATGCCACGACAGCACGCTCCCGGGCCTCTGTCGGCAGCGGCAAGCTCAGTTGGGAGCACGGGTGGTCGCACCGAAAGCGTCTACTCGCCTAACTCCGGGCGATTGCGCCTCTCTCGAACCCGACCAAGTACTTGGGACGGCGCTGCGCGCCGCCGGGACCTGAGAGGGTTTCGAGGTGTATTGTGCAGGGGAGCTCAGCCTCCTCCTGTTTGCAGAATGATTGAGCGGACGCTTGCGTGTTCGCGCGGGCCCCCGGGACACACTCCCGGGCGGCCGGCTGCTCAGCTCTAGTTGACGCAGCTCCCTGGTTGATCCTGCCAGTAGTCATATGCTTGTCTCAAAGATTAAGCCATGCATGTCTCAGTACAAGCCGCATTAAGGTGAAACCGCGAATGGCTCATTAAATCAGTTATGGTTCCTTAGATCGTACCCACGTTACTTGGATAACTGTGGTAATTCTAGAGCTAATACATGCAAACAGAGTCCCGACCAGAGATGGAAGGGACGCTTTTATTAGATCAAAACCAATCGGTCGGCTCGTCCGGTCCGTTTGCCTTGGTGACTCTGAATAACTTTGGGCTGATCGCACGGTCCTCGTACCGGCGACGCATCTTTCAAATGTCTGCCTTATCAACTGTCGATGGTAGGTTCTGCGCCTACCATGGTTGTAACGGGTAACGGGGAATCAGGGTTCGATTCCGGAGAGGGAGCCTGAGAAACGGCTACCACATCCAAGGAAGGCAGCAGGCGCGCAAATTACCCACTCCCGGCACGGGGAGGTAGTGACGAAAAATAACGATACGGGACTCATCCGAGGCCCCGTAATCGGAATGAGTACACTTTAAATCCTTTAACGAGTATCTATTGGAGGGCAAGTCTGGTGCCAGCAGCCGCGGTAATTCCAGCTCCAATAGCGTATATTAAAGTTGTTGCGGTTAAAAAGCTCGTAGTTGGATTTGTGTCCCACGCTGTTGGTTCACCGCCCGTCGGTGTTTAACTGGCATGTATCGTGGGACGTCCTGCCGGTGGGGCGAGCTGAAGGCGTGCGACCGCCTCGTGCGTGCTCGTGCGTCCCGAGGCGGACCCCGTTGAAATCCTACCAGGGTGCTCTTTATTGAGTGTCTCGGTGGGCCGGCACGTTTACTTTGAACAAATTAGAGTGCTTAAAGCAGGCAAGCCCGCCTGAATACTGTGTGCATGGAATAATGGAATAGGACCTCGGTTCTATTTTGTTGGTTTTCGGAACCCGAGGTAATGATTAATAGGGACAGGCGGGGGCATTCGTATTGCGACGTTAGAGGTGAAATTCTTGGATCGTCGCAAGACGAACAGAAGCGAAAGCATTTGCCAAGTATGTTTTCATTAATCAAGAACGAAAGTTAGAGGTTCGAAGGCGATCAGATACCGCCCTAGTTCTAACCATAAACGATGCCAGCCAGCGATCCGCCGCAGTTCCTCCGATGACTCGGCGGGCAGCCTCCGGGAAACCAAAGCTTTTGGGTTCCGGGGGAAGTATGGTTGCAAAGCTGAAACTTAAAGGAATTGACGGAAGGGCACCACCAGGAGTGGAGCCTGCGGCTTAATTTGACTCAACACGGGAAACCTCACCAGGCCCGGACACCGGAAGGATTGACAGATTGATAGCTCTTTCTTGATTCGGTGGGTGGTGGTGCATGGCCGTTCTTAGTTGGTGGAGCGATTTGTCTGGTTAATTCCGATAACGAACGAGACTCTAGCCTGCTAACTAGTCGCGTGACATCCTTCGTGCTGTCAGCGATTACTTTTCTTCTTAGAGGGACAGGCGGCTTCTAGCCGCACGAGATTGAGCAATAACAGGTCTGTGATGCCCTTAGATGTTCTGGGCCGCACGCGCGCTACACTGAAGGAATCAGCGTGTCTTCCTAGGCCGAAAGGTCGGGGTAACCCGCTGAACCTCCTT
>NW_025726970.1:0-5000 GCF_021461385.2 Schistocerca piceifrons | reverse complement strand
CTCAACCTAACCCATGTTGTGCCTCAACCTAACCCATGTTGTGCCTTAACCTAACCCATGTTGTGCCTCAACCTAACCCATGTTGTGCCTTAACCTAACCCATGTTGTGCCTTAACCTAACCCATGTTGTGCCTTAACCTAACCCATGTTGTGCCTTAACCTAACCCATGTTGTGCCTTAACCTAACCCATGTTGTGCCTTAACCTAACCCATGTTGTGCCTTAACCTAACCCATGTTGTGCCTTAACCTAACCCATGTTGTCGCCTTAACGTAACCCACGTTGTCGCCTAAACCTGCTCTGTAATTGTTATACGACTCGTTCAATTACTGTAGTGTTGCCCACCCGCAACCCTCGCAATATAGTTCGCTACTCGCACTGCCCGCACCCCTGTGTATCGCTTCATGTTAAACACCTTGCAAGTCTTGCTCACTTTCCACATGCTCCTGCTGTACACTGTAATGTGGATGGCAGCAGGACGTACATGCCGCCCCTCCCCACGTCCCCACCTTGCCCCCTGCCTTCGCAAGCTGGTTGGTGAGAAGTTTGCATGTTCAATGCCCTTCGCATGCGACGTACTCAGGCTACGTTGTGGTGCGGCCTGTGTCAACTGTCCGCTGATGTCGTACGCGTGAACCACAATCTGTACTGCACATTCGTCCTTATGTACTGAATGATACATCGTGGCACATGTGTGACCGCACAACGACTGCGCCCAAAAACGGCGGACCATACAGTGCAAATATTGTGCACGCAGCTACGTGTCGTCTCCCTATGAGAGCTGGATTGCAGTGTGGTACGCCATAGAGACGTGTGGGAGGAACGGACGCCGTGGATGGCGATCAGCATGAGCTGTCTGTTGATGTATTCGGACCTAGTCGTCTCTCCTCACACACCGTGATGGCATGGTGCACCGCGTTCCATATCTGCGACATGCTACAGAGGCCGGTTGACAGTCGTTCGAGCAATGGACATCGCATACGTACGGGGGCCACCTTCCACGTATTGTCTAGGCGTGCACATTTTGTTGCGTGTATGTGGGCAGACGTAGTGTGGCGTGACACCTGACACAGGCATGCAATAATCGTTGAAGTTGCAAATGGCGATGGACGCCTGCGTTTTCTGGTGAAGTTACGCAAATGAACAAATGGTAACCTGTTGTGGTGCGGTTGTTCTCGCTAGGGGTGAATCGGTGATGGCGACGATAGGTTGAGGTACTAACCGGTTGTTCCAGCGATACCCACCATGCCGACGAAACTGAACGGCATCTGGGTGTGAAGCGATACGCGGCGGTGGCTGGGTGGGACCGTCCCCGGCCGGTGAGGGGGCGCCTCCCGGCGTGCTGGCCGCGCGGTGCGTGGGCGCACGCGCTACAGCCGGCTGGTGGGGGCGGCCAGTGGCAGGCGCGCCGGCCGACGGACGCGGCAGGCGTCGCAGCTGCGCGCCGGCGCACCCTGCGCGCGGCGCCGTGCGGCCAAAGTAGGTCCTCGCGGGCCCGGTGCGAAGCGCGGTGGACATCTTCAGTGTGCTGGTCCGATTGAGGACTGTGTGCGTTGAGGATGCGCCGCCGCCCGGCGCTCGGCGCCGCGACGCCGTCTGCTGCTCGGTCGCCCCAGCGGTTCTCGCTGGTGGTTTGTATCGCAGCTGTGCGGATGTGTTGGCGCGTGCGCTGTGCTGGGAGAGTTCGCTTCGGCACCCAAGTGGGGCTTTTGTCCTTCTGTGGCGCTGGCGTTGGAGCTGCCGGTCACCGTAGGTGGCGCGTGTTGTCTCCCGCCGGCAATGCCACGACAGCACGCTCCCGGGCCTCTGTCGGCAGCGGCAAGCTCAGTTGGGAGCACGGGTGGTCGCACCGAAAGCGTCTACTCGCCTAACTCCGGGCGATTGCGCCTCTCTCGAACCCGACCAAGTACTTGGGACGGCGCTGCGCGCCGCCGGGACCTGAGAGGGTTTCGAGGTGTATTGTGCAGGGGAGCTCAGCCTCCTCCTGTTTGCAGAATGATTGAGCGGACGCTTGCGTGTTCGCGCGGGCCCCCGGGACACACTCCCGGGCGGCCGGCTGCTCAGCTCTAGTTGACGCAGCTCCCTGGTTGATCCTGCCAGTAGTCATATGCTTGTCTCAAAGATTAAGCCATGCATGTCTCAGTACAAGCCGCATTAAGGTGAAACCGCGAATGGCTCATTAAATCAGTTATGGTTCCTTAGATCGTACCCACGTTACTTGGATAACTGTGGTAATTCTAGAGCTAATACATGCAAACAGAGTCCCGACCAGAGATGGAAGGGACGCTTTTATTAGATCAAAACCAATCGGTCGGCTCGTCCGGTCCGTTTGCCTTGGTGACTCTGAATAACTTTGGGCTGATCGCACGGTCCTCGTACCGGCGACGCATCTTTCAAATGTCTGCCTTATCAACTGTCGATGGTAGGTTCTGCGCCTACCATGGTTGTAACGGGTAACGGGGAATCAGGGTTCGATTCCGGAGAGGGAGCCTGAGAAACGGCTACCACATCCAAGGAAGGCAGCAGGCGCGCAAATTACCCACTCCCGGCACGGGGAGGTAGTGACGAAAAATAACGATACGGGACTCATCCGAGGCCCCGTAATCGGAATGAGTACACTTTAAATCCTTTAACGAGTATCTATTGGAGGGCAAGTCTGGTGCCAGCAGCCGCGGTAATTCCAGCTCCAATAGCGTATATTAAAGTTGTTGCGGTTAAAAAGCTCGTAGTTGGATTTGTGTCCCACGCTGTTGGTTCACCGCCCGTCGGTGTTTAACTGGCATGTATCGTGGGACGTCCTGCCGGTGGGGCGAGCTGAAGGCGTGCGACCGCCTCGTGCGTGCTCGTGCGTCCCGAGGCGGACCCCGTTGAAATCCTACCAGGGTGCTCTTTATTGAGTGTCTCGGTGGGCCGGCACGTTTACTTTGAACAAATTAGAGTGCTTAAAGCAGGCAAGCCCGCCTGAATACTGTGTGCATGGAATAATGGAATAGGACCTCGGTTCTATTTTGTTGGTTTTCGGAACCCGAGGTAATGATTAATAGGGACAGGCGGGGGCATTCGTATTGCGACGTTAGAGGTGAAATTCTTGGATCGTCGCAAGACGAACAGAAGCGAAAGCATTTGCCAAGTATGTTTTCATTAATCAAGAACGAAAGTTAGAGGTTCGAAGGCGATCAGATACCGCCCTAGTTCTAACCATAAACGATGCCAGCCAGCGATCCGCCGCAGTTCCTCCGATGACTCGGCGGGCAGCCTCCGGGAAACCAAAGCTTTTGGGTTCCGGGGGAAGTATGGTTGCAAAGCTGAAACTTAAAGGAATTGACGGAAGGGCACCACCAGGAGTGGAGCCTGCGGCTTAATTTGACTCAACACGGGAAACCTCACCAGGCCCGGACACCGGAAGGATTGACAGATTGATAGCTCTTTCTTGATTCGGTGGGTGGTGGTGCATGGCCGTTCTTAGTTGGTGGAGCGATTTGTCTGGTTAATTCCGATAACGAACGAGACTCTAGCCTGCTAACTAGTCGCGTGACATCCTTCGTGCTGTCAGCGATTACTTTTCTTCTTAGAGGGACAGGCGGCTTCTAGCCGCACGAGATTGAGCAATAACAGGTCTGTGATGCCCTTAGATGTTCTGGGCCGCACGCGCGCTACACTGAAGGAATCAGCGTGTCTTCCTAGGCCGAAAGGTCGGGGTAACCCGCTGAACCTCCTTCGTGCTAGGGATTGGGGCTTGCAATTGTTCCCCATGAACGAGGAATTCCCAGTAAGCGCGAGTCATAAGCTCGCGTTGATTACGTCCCTGCCCTTTGTACACACCGCCCGTCGCTACTACCGATTGAATGATTTAGTGAGGTCTTCGGACTGGTACGCGGCATTGACTCTGTCGTTGCCGATGCTACCGGAAAGATGACCAAACTTGATCATTTAGAGGAAGTAAAAGTCGTAACAAGGTTTCCGTAGGTGAACCTGCGGAAGGATCATTACCGACTAGACTGCATGTCTTTCGATGTGCGTGTCGTGTCGCGCAACACGCTACCTGTACGGCTCGCCGTAGCCGTGCGCCGCGTGCGGAACCACGCGTGCCTCTCAAAACTAGCGGCAATGTTGTGTGGTACGAGCGCTGAAGCGCTGGAGCGGCTGGCCTGCGGCACCTGGCGCCTGGCGCCGGTTTTGAATGACTTTCGCCCGAGTGCCTGTCCGCTCCGGTGTGGAGCCGTACGACGCCCGTCGGCCGTGAGGCCGTTGGACACAGAACGCTGGAACAGGGGCCGCCACACGCCTCACTCCCGCCTATGCGACCGTCTCGAAAGAGACGGCGGAAACTGAGAAAAGATCACCCAGGACGGTGGATCACTCGGCTCGTGGGTCGATGAAGAACGCAGCAAATTGCGCGTCGACATGTGAACTGCAGGACACATGAACATCGACGTTTCGAACGCACATTGCGGTCCATGGATTCCGTTCCCGGGCCACGTCTGGCTGAGGGTCGGCTACGTATACTGAAGCGCGCGGCGTTTGCCCCGCTTCGCAGACCTGGGAGTGTCGCGGCCGCCTGTGGGGCCGGCCGCGTCTCCTCAAACGTGCGATGCGCGCCCGTCGCCTGGCGGTTCGCATACCGGTACTTTCTCGGTAGCGTGCACAGCCGGCTGGCGGTGTGGCGTGCGACACCTCGTACAACGACCTCAGAGCAGGCGAGACTACCCGCTGAATTTAAGCATATTACTAAGCGGAGGAAAAGAAACTAACAAGGATTCCCCCAGTAGCGGCGAGCGAACAGGGAAGAGTCCAGCACCGAACCCCGCAGGCTGCCGCCTGTCGTGGCATGTGGTGTTTGGGAGGGTCCACTACCCCGACGCCTCGCGCCGAGCCCAAGTCCAACTTGAATGAGGCCACGGCCCGTAGAGGGTGCCAGGCCCGTAGCGGCCGGTGCGAGCGTCGGCGGGACCTCTCCTTCGAGTCGGGTTGCTTGAGAGTGCAGCTCCAAGTGGGTGGTAA